>NW_023270709.1:4660341-4929480 GCF_011800145.1 Mirounga leonina | reverse complement strand
ATTTATTTATTTATTTATTTATTTATTTATTTATTTATTTATTTATTATTTAAAAGATTTTACCCATTTACTTGACAAAGAGAGACACAGCGAGGGAGGGGAACACAAGCAGGGGGAGTAGAAGAGGGAGAAGCAGGCTTCCTGCAGAGCAGGGAGCCTGATGTGGGACTCGATCCCAGGACCCTGAGCCGAAGGCAGATGCTTAACGACTGAGCCACCCAGGCGCCCCTGGCAGGGGAATTTATATCACTAAAATATTTTAATTAGAAAAAAGGGGGACAAATAGTGTTGAGGAGAGGAAGATGGCAGCAGATTAGGAGGACTTCTAGGTTCATCTCATCTCACAAACACAACTAGATAACTATCAAATCATCCTAAACACCCTAGAAATCAACCTGAAGACTGACAGAACAAACTCTACAACTAAAGGGAGAGATGAGGCCACATCAAAGAATGTGGAGATGTGGGTTAAGGAAAAAATAGATTACAGCTGCTATGGAGGGGTGGGAGCTGTGGTCGTGGAGAAGCACAAGAGAGAGAGGAGCACACAGGGGGATGCACAAGGAGAATTTTTCCCCAAAGCCATTGGCTTGGAAAAGCAGAGGGATTGAATTTTGTGAGTTCTTGCATCAGAAGAGCTTAAAGCCTGGAGTTTTAAAGGTCAGCAGACTTGGCTGGGATAGAGCCTGGAAGGCACTGTGCTGCTCCTAGAGAGAAGGTAGGCAAACAACTTGGAGGCAGACAGCAAGGAAATAGTGATTCGAAGAATGCCTGAGGCACACAGTGGGGAGATTATTTGCTTTTCTCAGAGGACTTCCCTGAGAGGCAGCATTTATGGAGATGCCTCTCCAGGAACAAAGGAGCTCACCAGCACCTTTTCCCTTCCCTGCTCCTCAGCATAAACACAGAGCCATTTGTGGGAAGAGCCCAGTGTCAACACTGACTGCCTAACTTGTTCACACCAAGACCCACCCTCCTGCACTCCCGTGGAACATCTCTTCTCAGTCACACTTGCCTCACTCCAAGCACGGTGGGCCCTGCCCCCAGAACATCAGCACAAACCCCTGCCCACAAAACAACTCCCAACCAGAGAGTTCTATAGGGCCTCAATTCCAGTGGAGTTAGAAACAAGTCTCATTTCACAAGCAGATCAGAGCACACCTAGTTAAAACTAGCCACACTCAGGCCAGGGACCAAACACTGCACACAGCAGGCAAGGAGAGCCTCTACAGATGACTGGCTTGAAGGATAGAGCACCCAAAACACAACAGCAGAGTGCATGCTGCACACACCAGAGACCTTCCCTGAACACCAGGCCCTGGGCACTACATGATCTCTTCTTCACAAGGCCATTACTTTCAGGAGCAGGAGATATCACTGGCTTTTCTCACATAGAGAAGAAGGCAGAGACTTAGACAAAATGCAAAGACAGAGGAATTTATCCCAAATGAAAGGACATGATAAGACCACAGCCAGAGAGCTAAGCAAAAGAGATATAAGTAACATCCCTGATGGAGAATTTAAAGCAACAATCATAAGTATACTCACTTGGCTTGAGAAAAGACTAGAAGACATCAGTGAGACCCTTACCACAAAGATAAGAATTAAAAAAGAATCAATCAGAGATGAAGAATACAATAAACAAGATTGGAAATAGGCTTGATGCAATGAACAGCAGGCTGGAAGAAGCAGAGGAACAAATTAATGACCTAGAAGACAAAGTAATGGAACAAGTAATGCAGCCGAACAAAAGAGATAAAGGAGAATTATGCAAAGCAAGAATATACTTACACAACTCAGTGACTCCTTCAAATGTAATAACATTCATATTATAGGAGTCCCAGAAGAAGAAGAGAGAGAAAAGGGAGCAGAAAATTTATTTGAAGAAATAATGGCTGAAAATTTCCTTAATTTGGGGAAGGAAACAGACATCCTGATCCAGGAAGCAGAGGGAACTTCCACCAAAATCAACAAAAGCAGGCCAACACCAAGACATATTGTAATTAAATTTGTAATTGTAATTATTTTTTAAAAAAGGAAAATCTCAAATCAATAATCTAAGGTCCTACCCCAAGAATCTAGAAATAAAAGAACAAAATAAGCACAAAATAAGCAGGTGAAAGAAATAATAAAGATAAGAGCACCAACCAATTAAATAAAAAAGAGAAACTTAATGAAACAAAAAGCTGGTTCTTTGAAAAGATCAATCAAACTGACAACTTCTGTAAAGACTAACAAAGAAAAACAGAGAAGACACAAATCACCAGTATCAGAAATGACATGGATTATCACAAGAGATTCTAAAGATAACAAAAGGATAATGAGGTGACACTAAAATACACAAATCTGACAACTTAGATGAAATGGCCCAATTGCTAAAAAGCACAAACTATCACAATTCATCCAAAATAAAATAGATAATTTGAATAGCCCTATAACTATAAAAAATTGAATTCATAATTTAAAAATTCTCCAAAATGAAATTTTTAGGCCCAGATGCTTTCATGGAGAATCCTACCAAGTATCTAAAGAATTAACACCAATTCTATGTAAATTTTTCCAGAAAATAGAAGAGGAGGCTATGCCTCCCAACTCATTTTATGAAGTTAGTATTACTCTGGTATCAAAATTAGAAAAAGTACATAAAAGAAAAATACTGATCAATATCTTTCATGAATATACATGCAAAAATCTTTAACAAAATATTAGGGAATAGAATTTATCAATATATAAAAACAATTATATATCCTAATCAAGTATGCTTTATTCTAGTGATAGCCTGGTTAAATGTTTAAAAAATCGATGTAATCCACTATGGTAACATGCGAAAAAAGTTACATGTTTAAGTAAATCAGTGAAGAAAAAGCATTTAACAAAATTTTGAACTCATTCATGATAAAAACTCTCAGAAAAATAGGAATGAACTTCTTCAACTTGATAAAGAACATGTACAAAAATCCTACGGTTAACATTATACTTAATGATGAAGGACTGAATGCTTTCCTCCTAAGATCAAAAGAAAAAAGAATGTTTTCTCTTTCAACTCTCAGGCAACACAGTACTGGGAGTTCTAGCCAGTGCAGTGAGGCAAAGAAATGAAATAAAATGTATACAGAACAGAGGAGAAAAAAATGTTTCTATTTGTAGATGATATGATATTCTATGTAGAAAATCCTAAGCAACTTACAAAACTTCCCAAACTAATAATACTAATAAGTTAACAACCTGATAAGAAAGCTCTGCCAGGTCAGAGCATATATGACCAACATAGAAAAATCAACTGTACTTCTATATACTAGCAAGGAACATGTGGACATTGAAATTAAAGATACAAATCTCTTCATAATTGTTAAAAATAAGAAGTACTTCAGTGTAAATATAATAAAACATACAGGATGAGTATGCTGAAAACTGCAAAATGATAACTAAAGAAATCCAAGAAGATCTAAATAAAGGGAGACATACCATGATCATGGATTAGAAGATGCAACAAAATAAAGACATCAATCCTCCTCAAAGTGATATACGAGTTGTAGTAGACTGAATAAAGTCCTCAAAGATAGCCAGTTTTTAATTCTCGGGCCTGTGAATGTTATCTTATATAAATTTTGCATATGTAACTAAGCTAAGGATATTGAAATTAAAAGATTATCTTGAATTATTCTGTGGGCCCTAAACATAATCACAAGTGCCTTTTTAAGAGGGAACCAGAGGAATATTTGACACATAAGGGGAAGTAGGACACATATAATGATGGAAGCAAGAAGTTGGAGTGATGTTCTTTGAAGATGGAGGAAGGAGTCACAAGCCAAGGAATACAGAGAGCCGCCAGAAGCTGAAACAGAGACGGAAACAGATTCTCCCCTCAAAGCCTCCAAAAGAAACTAACCTTATTAATACTTTGACTTCAGCCTAGTGACACTGATTTTAGACTGTCCACCAGAACTGTAAGATAATAAATTCATTTTGTTTTAAGCTACTAAGTTTGTGGGAATGTGGTACAGCAGCAATAGAAAACTAACATATAGGTTTAATGAAATTCCTACCAAAATTCCAGCAAGATTCCTTTTAGATATAAATAAGCTTATTCTAAATTTATATGAAAATGCAAAGAAACTAGAATAGCTAAAAACAATTTTAAGAAGAAAAATAAAGTATAAGAAATGAATCTACCCAATTTCAAGGTTCTTTATATAGCTACAGGAATCAAGACTATGTGGTTTTGGGGTAGTCATAGGCCCATAAATCAATAGAACAGAATAGAGAACAAAGAAATTGATGAACACATACATGCCTAACTGATCTTTGACAAATGTGCAAAAGCAATTCAATGGAAGAAAGTTAGCTTTTTCAACAAATAGTGCTGGAGCAAGTGGACATCCATAGACGAAATAATAATAATAATAAACCTCCACTAACACTCACATCCTATACAAAAATTACTCAAAATAGATGATGGAGTTAAATGTAAAATTATAAAATTTTTAGAAAAAAAATATAGGAAAAAATCATAAGGAACTAGGGGCTAGACAAAGTCCTCATAGACTTGAAACCAAAAGCATGACCCATAAAAGAAAAAAGTGATTAATTGGACTTCATCAAAGCTAAAAACTTTTACCATGTGAAAGAATGGAAAAACAAGCTACAGCCCAGGAGATAATATTTGAAAACCACATATTTGGCAAAGGACTAGTATCTATAAAGAACACTCAAAACTCAACAGTAGCAAAAATAAACAATCCAATTAGAAACTGGACAAAACTCATGAGGAGGCATTTCACTGAAGAGAATATAGACAGCAAATAAGTTCATAAAAAGATATTCAACATTATCAGCCATTAGAGAAATGCAAATTAAAACCACAAGACATCACCACATAACAGAAAAGCTAAGATTAAAAAAATCACTCCTACATTGTAGGAGGTAGTATAAAATATAAATACAAAATGGTACAGATACTCTGAAAAACTGTTTGGCAATTTTTTAAAAAGCTAAACATGCAACAATCCAGCAATTGCACTCCCGGGTATGTACCCAGAGAAATAAAAGCTTATGTTCACACAAAACCTGTACATAAAATGTTCATATAGTTTAATTCAGAATAACCCCAAACTGGAAATAACCCAGATGTCCTCAAATGGGTGAATGGTTAAATAAATTGTGATGTACCCATACCATGAAATATTACTCAGAAATTAAAAACAATTGACACAAGCAATAACCTGAATAAACCTCCAGAGAATTATAATGAGTAAAAATTCAATCTTAAAATGTTATATACTATATGATTTCATTCACATAAAATTCTTGCAGTGACAAAGATATAGAAATGGAGAAATTATTAGTGGTTGTCAGGGGCCAAGAGAGGTTGGGGGAGAGGAATGAGTGTGGTTCTAAAAGGGCAGCAGGGGTACCTGTGTGGCTCAGTCAGTTGAACAGCCGACTCTTGATTTCAGCTCAGGTCATGATCTCACGTCCTGGGATGGAGCCCTGCATTGGGCCCCAAATCAGACCCCACACTGAAGGGAGTCTGCTTAAGGATTCTCTCTCCCTTTCCCTCTGCCCCTCCCCCTGCTCTTTCTCTTTCAAATAAATAAATAAATCTTTAAAAGGGCAGCATGAAGGATCCTTGTGGTGATGGAAATGCTCTGACACTCTCAGTGTCAGGATCATGGTGGTAATATTGCTCTATATACTGTTTTGTGAGATGTTACCATTGGGAGAAACTGGGCAAAAGGTACATGGGATATATGTATTATTTCTTAAAACTGCATGTTTTAATCTACATATCTACATACATAATCTACAATTATCCCAAAATAAAAAGTGTGACTAAACAAAGAAACAAAAATAAGTCAGGATTTCCAGTTTCAGCTCTGACATGTAAAGACCTTGGAAATCATCACTCCCCACTATAACATCAAGAAAAAGCTGAAAAACCTGAAAATCAGCTAACTTCCCTGACCTACCAGAGAACTGAAATTTTGGGGTGAACCACCACTCCAAAATATGGAGGGACAGGCATATCCAGAGAGACACAGTCAATATCTGCTTACCAGAGCAAAAGCGGCTAGTGCCATAAACTAGTGGTAGAAACAGTTAAACAGTAATTTTGATGAATTACTAAAGGTGAAGTGTTAACTAGCATTAAGAGTCAGAACCTCCCGGGAGTCACAAGTCTTAGGTTGGCCACCACACTTTCATGTCTTATTTCCAAGAATCCCACCAGTTTTTCAAAGTGGAGATCCAAGAAAGATCCCCTCATGGCCCACGCCTGGGGAGAGGAAGAACAATCATACTGAAATGCACCTAGAGTCTGCTCCATAACAAAGGCCTAATCTCCAGAGGGAAAGAATTTGTGAGAGACTTATCCCAGGTGGGGGTAGTGATTTTTTTCTCCATCAAAACTCCTCCAGCTTTTCTCTCTCATCTAATAGAGGGGGAAACATAGTCAACAGGGGTACAAAGTACAAATGTAATGAGTATAGTTACAAACAGAGGCATGATAGATATTGATCCTACTAATCAATAATCACTTTAAATGTGAATGATCTAAGTATACCAATTGTCAGAATGGATGAAAAAACAGGACCCAAATAGATGTTGCATATAAGAAACCCCTTTAAATATAAAGACTCAAGTAGGTTAAAAGTATAGGGATGGGGAAACATATACCATGATAACTTTAATCAAAAGAAAGCTCAAGTAGCTATATTAATTTGATACAAAGCAGACTTTAGAACAAGGAAGATTATCAGGGACAAAAGGAATATTGCATTGTAATTAAAGGGGTCAGTTCCCCAAGAAGGCGTAACAATTTTAAAAGGTCATGGACCTAACAAAACTACAACAAAATACATGAGGCAAACGAATAGAACTTAAAGGAATAATAGAAAAAGATGCTATTAAAGTTGAAGACTTAACAGTCTTCTGTCAGTAATTGATTAATCAAGTAGGCAGAAAATCAGTAAGGGATGACCTGAACAGAACTATCAATCAAATTGATCTAATTGATGTTTATAGAAGAATCCATCCAATAATAGCAGAATACACATTCTTCTTAAGCTCATATGGAACATTCACCAAGATAGACCACGTTATGAGCCATGGGATCCACCTTAACAAAACCACAGTGGAGGGGGGGTGGAGCAAGATGGTGGAGGAGTAGGAGACCTGGATTTCGTCTCTTCGCAGGAATTCAGCTGGATAGGGATCAAACCATTCTGAACACCTACAAACTCAACAGGAGATCGAAGAAAAGAAGAGCAACAACTCTCTCATCAGAAAAGCGACCACTTTCTGGAAGGTAGGACGTGCGGAGAAGTGAATCCGAGGCGATATTCGGGAGGATAGACGGCGGGGGAGGGGCCTCCGTCGGCCGCTTCTGGCAAGTGATAGAACCACGGAGCACAAAATCGGAACTTTTAAAAGTCTGCTCCGCCGAGGGACGTCACTCTGGTGGCTAAGCGGGGGGTGGAACCCTCCGGGACAGTGTGGTCTCAGGACCCTCGGGGTCACAGAAAGACCGGGGTTGCCTGAGTGCAGCAGAGCTCCCAGGTAATGGAGCAGGGAAGCCGGCTGCAGAAGCGGAGCCCAGGTGCGGGCTCTCAGCTCTGGGTTGCCATAAACCGTGATCCGCGGCACAGTCGGGCCACTGCTCCTCCAGCGGGGACACGGCAAGTGGCAGATCCAGGGAGACTCACCTTCCTCCCCTGGGAGGAGCCGCGCGGGAGTGCACCGCAGGGATCTGCTGGGTTCAGAGACTCCACCAGGGGTCGGGTGCTGGAGATAGAAACGCAGGGTCACAGGCCGGGTGAGCACGGAGTGCGGCCGGAGACCGGGGAGACGGGAGTGACTGACGGCTTTTCTCTGGGGGTGCACTGAGGAGCGGGGCCCCGAGTTCTCGGCTCCTCCAGGGCGGAGATTGGGAGGCCGCCATTTTCACTCTCCGCCTCCAAAGCTGTACGGAAAGCTCACAGGGAACAAAAGCCCCGGAGAGCAAACCCGAGCAGATTACTTAGCCAGGAGGGGGCAAGGGCGGGGCAATTCCGCCTCCGGCAGAGACATTTGGAAACCACGGCAACAGGCCCCTCCCCAGAAGATCAGTGAGAACAGCCAGCCAAGACCAAGTTTACCGATCAATGAGAACGGCAGAACTCCAGCACTAGGGGACTACTGCACATAGAATTCATGGCTTTTTTACCATGATTCTTTAGTCTTTCAAAGTTAATTTTTTTTTAACTGTCTTTTTGTCTTTTTTTTTCTTTTTGAATTTTTCTTTTTCCCTTTTTCAACCAACATCTTATCAATCCCTTTTTTAAAAAAAAAAAACATTTTTATTTTTCATTTTTAGAGTCATATTCTATCCCTTCATAGTAGTTACCCGTATTTTTGGCTTATATATATAAGTTGTTCTCTCTTTAAAATTTTGAGATAGTTTCTTCTAACAGATTAAAATATACCCTAAATCTCTAGTATATGGTGTTTTCTATTCCCCTGCCTGATCACATCCTCTCCCTTTTTTTTTCTTTTTCTTTTTTCTTTTTTTAAATCCTCTTCTTTCTTTTTTCAAACAACTTCTTATCAATTCCTTTTATAATATTTTTTATAATTTCCATTTTTACAGTCATATTCCATCCCTTCATCATATCAACCCTTATTTTTGTAATATATAAGTTTTTCTTTCTTTAAAATTTTGGGAGGCACTTTCTTCTAAAAGACCAAAATACACCCCAAATCTAGTGTGTGGCACTGATCTATATACCAGCCTGATCATATTTGATCACATTCTGTTTTTTTTTTGTTGTTTTGTTTTGTTTGTTTTTGTTTTTATCTTTATCTTTTTCTTTTTTTTTCTTTTTCTTTTTTCTCTCTTTCCCTTTCTTTTCCCACTGCTTCAGGTCTTTTCTGATTTGTTTAGAGTATATTTTCTGGGGACGTTGTTTCTCTGCTAGCATTTTGTTCTCTCATTAATCTATTCTCCTCTGCACAAAATGACAAGACGGAAAAAATCACCTCAACAAAAAGAACAAGAGGCAGTACCGACTGCCAGGGACCTACTCAATACGGACATTAGCACGATGTCAGATCTAGAGTTCAGAATCATCACTTTAAACATACTAGCTGGGCTTCAAAAAAATATGGAAGTTATTAGAGAAACCCTTTCTGGAGAAGTAAAAGAACTAAAATCCAACAAAGTAGAAATCAAAAAGGCCATAAATGAGGTGCAATAAAAAATGGGGGCGCTAAGTGCTAGGATAAATGAGGCAGAAGAGAGAATCAGTAATATAGAAGATGAAATGATGGAAAATAAAGAAGTGGAGAAAAAGAGAGATAAACAACTACTGGATCACGAGGGCAGAATTCGAGAGATAAGTGATACCATAAGACGAAACAACATTAGAATAATTGGGATCCCAGAAGAAGAAGAAAGAGAGAGAGGGGCAGAAGGTATAATGGAGCAAATTATAGCAGAGAACTTCCCTAATCTGGGGAAGGAAACACGCATCAAAATCCAGGAAGCACAGAGAACCCGTCTCAAAATCAATAAAAATAGGTCAACACCCTGACATCTAATAGTAAAACTTACGAGTCTCATAGACAAAGAGAAAATCCTGAAAGCAGCTCGGGAGAAGAGATATGTAACCTACAAGGGTAGAAACATTAGATTGGCAACAGACCTATCCACAGAGACCTGGCAGGCCAGAAAGGACTGGCAGGATATATTCAGAGCACTAAATGAGAAAAATATTCAGCCAAGAATACTATATCCAGCTAGGCTGTCATTGAAAACTGAAGGAGAGATAAAAAAACTTCCAGGACAAACAAAAACTAAAGGAATTTGCAAACACAAAACCAGCCCTACAAGAAATCTTGAAAGGGGTCCTCTAAGCAAAGAGAGAGCCTAAAAGCAACATAGACCAGAAAGGAACACAGACAATATACGGTAACAGTCACCTTACAGGCAATACAATGGCACTAAATTCCTATCTTTCAATAGTTACCCTGAATGTAAATGGGCTCAATGCCCCAATCAAAAGACACAGGCTATCAGACCGGATTAAAAAACAAGACCCATCGATATGCTGTCTGCAAGAGACTCATTTTAGACCCAAAGACACCCCCAGATTGAAAATGAGGGGTTGGAAAACCATTTACCATGCTAATGGACACCAAAAGAGAGCTGGGGTGGCAATCCTTATATCAGACAAATTAGATTTTAAACCAAAGACTGTAATAAGAGATGAGGAAGGACACTATATCCTAATTAAAGGATCTATCCAACAAGAAGATCTAACAATTGTAAATATCTATGCCCCTAACATGGGAGCAGCCAATTATATAAGGCAATTAATAACAAAAGCAAAGAAACACATCAACAACAATACAATAATAGTGGGGGACTTTAACACCCCCCTCACTGAAATGGACAGATTGTCTAAGCAAAAGATCAACAAGGAAATAAAGACTGTAAATGACACACTGGACCAAATGGACTTCACAGACATATTCAGAACAATCCATCCCAAAGTAATGGAATACACATTCTTCTCTAGTGCCCATGGAACATTCTCCAGAATAGATCACATCCTAGGTCATAAATCAGGTCTCAACCGGTACCACAAGATTGGGATCATTCCCTGCCTAGTTTCAGACCACAATGCTTTGAAACTAGAACTCAATCACAAGAGGAAAGTTGGAAAGAACTCAAATACATGGAGGCTAAAGAGCATCCTACTGAAGAATGAATGGATCAACCAGGAAATTAAAGAAGAATTAAAAAAATACATGGAAACCAATGAAAATGAAAACACAACTATTCAAAATCTTTGGGATGCAGCAAAGGCAGTCCTAAGAGGAAAGTATAGAGCAATACAAGCCTTTCTCAAGAAACAAGAAAGGTCTCAAGTACACAACCTAACCCTCCACCTAAAGGAGCTGGAGAAAGAACAGCAAATAAAGCCTAAACCCAGCAAGAGAAGAGAAATAATAAAGATCAGAGCAGAAATCAATGAAATAGAAACCAAAAGAACAGTAGAACAGATCAACGAAACTAAGAGCTGGTTCTTTGAAAGAATTAACAAGATTGATAACCCCCTGGCCAGACTTATCAAAAAGAAAAGAGAAATGACCCAAATCAACAAAATCATGAATGAAACAGGAGAGATCACAACCAACACCAAAGAAATACAAACAATTTTAAGAACATATTATGAGCAACTCTATGCCAGCAAATTCGATAACCTGGAAGAAATGGATGCATTCCTAGAGATGTATCAACTACCAAAACTGAACCAGGATGAAATAGAAAACCTGAACAGACCTATAACCACTAAGGAAATTGAAGCAGTCATCAAAAATCTCCCAAAAAACAAAAGCCCAGGGCCAGATGGCTTCCCAGGGGAATTCTACCAAACATTTCAAGAATTAATACCTATTCTTCTGAAACTGTTCCAAAAAATAGAAATGGAAGGGAAACTTCCAAACTCATTTTATGAGGCCAGCATTACCTTGATCCCAAAACCAGACAAAGACCCCATCAAAAAGGAGAATTTTAGACCAATATCCCTGATGAACATGGATGCAAAAATTCTCACCAAAGTACTAGCCAATAGGATCCAACAGTACATTAAAAGGATTATTCACCATGACCAATTGGGATTTATCCCTGGGCTCCAAGTTTGGTTCAACATCTGCAAATCAATCAATGTGATACAATACATTAACAAAAGAAAGAACAAGAATCATATGATCCTCTCAATAGATGCAGAAAAAGCATTTGACAAAGTACAGCATCCTTTCTTGATCAAAACTCTTCAGAGTATAGGGATAGACAGTACATACCTCAATACATAAAAGCCATCTATGAAAAACCTACAGCGAATATCATTCTCAATGGGGAAAAACTGAGAGCTTTCCCCCTAAGGTCAGGAACACGGCAGGGATGTCCACTATCACCACTGCTATTCAACATAGTATTGGAAGTCCTAGCCACAGCAATCAGACAACAAAAAGAAATCAAAGGCATCCAAATTGGCAAAGAAGAAGTCAAACTCTCATTCTTTGCAGATGACATGATACTTTATGTGGAAAACCCAAAAGACTCCACCCCAAAACTGCTAGAACTCATACAGGAATTCAGTAAAGTGGCAGGATATAAAATCAATGCACAGAAGTCAGTGGCATTCCTATACACCAACAACAAGACAGAAGAAAGAGACATTAAGGAGTCGATCCCATTTACAATTGCACCCAAAACCATAAGATACCTAGGAGTAAATCTAACCAAAGAGACAAAGAATCTGTACTCAGAAAACTATAAAATACTCATGAAAGAAATTGAGGAAGACACAAAGAAATGGAAAAACGTTCCATGCTCATGGATTGGAAGAACAAATATTGTGAAGATGTCAATGCTACCTAGAGCAATCTACACATTCAATGCAATCCCCATCAAAATACCATCCACTTTTTTCAAAGAAATGGAACAAATAATCCTAAAATTTGTATGGAACCAGAAAAGACCCAGCATAGCCAGAGGAATGTTGAAAAAGAAAAGCAAAGCTGGCGGCATCACAATTCCAGACTTCCAGCTCTATTACAAAGCTGTCATCATCAAGACAGCATGGTACTGGCACACGAACAGACACATAGATCAATGGAACAGAATAGAGAGCCCAGAAATGGACCCTCAACTCTATGGTCAACTAATCTTCGACAAAGCAGGAAAGAATGTCCAATGGAACAAAGACACTCTCTTCAACAAATGGCGTTGGGAAAATTGGATAGCCACATGCAGAAGAATGAAACTGGACCATTTCCTTACACCACACACAAAAATAGATTCCAAATGGTTGAAAGACCTCAATGTGAGACAGGAGTCCATCAAAATCCGAAAGGAGAACACAGGCAGCAACCTTTTGACCTCAGCCGAAGCAACTTCTTCCTAGAAACATTGCCAAAGGCAAGGGAAGCAAGGGCAAAAATGAACTATTGGGACTTCATCAAGATAAAAAGCTTTTTCAAAGCAAAGGAAACAGTCAACAAAACCAAAAGACAACCAACAGAATGGGAGAAGATATTTTCAAATGACATATCAGATAAAGGGCTAGTATCCAAAATGTATAAAGAACTCATCAAACTCAACACCCAAAGAACAAAGAATCCAATCAAGAAATGGGCAGAAGACATGAACAGACATTTTTCCAAAGAAGACATCCAAATGGCCAACAGACACATGAAAAAGTGCTCAATATCGCTCGGCATCAGGGAAATCCAAATCAAAACCTCCATGAGATACCACCTCACACCAGTCAGAATGGCTAAAATTAACAAGTCAGGAAACGACAGATGTTGGCGGGGATGCGGAGAAAGGGGAACCCTCCTACACCGTTGGTGGGAATGCAAGCTGTTGCAGCCACTCTGGAAAACTGTATGGAGGTTCCTCAAAAAGTTGAAAATAGAGCTACCATATGATCCAGCAATTGCACTACTGGGTATTTACCCCAAAGATACAAATGTAGTCATCTGAAGGGGTACATGCACTCCGATGTTTATAGCAGCAATGTCCACAATAGCCAAACTGTGGAAAGAGCCAAGATGTCCATCGACAGATGAATGGATAAAGAAGAAGTGGTATATATATACAATGGAATACTATGCAGCCATCAAAAGGAATGAGATCTTGCCATTTGCAACGACATGGATGGAACTGGAGGGTATTATGTTGAGTTAAATAAGTCAAACAGAGAAAGACATGTATCATATGATCTCACTGATATGAGGAATTCTTAATCGCAGGAAACAAACTGAGTGTTGTTGGAGTGGGGGGTGGGGTGGGAGGGATGGGGTGACTGGGTGATAGACACTGGGGAGGGTATGTGCTCTGGTAAGCGCTGTGAATTGTGCAGGACTGTTGAATCTCAGATTTGTACCTCTGAAACAAATAATGCAATATATGTTAAGAAAAAAAGAAGAAGAAGAAGAAGGTAGCGGGAGGGGAAGAATGAAGCGGGGGAAATCGGAGGGGTAGACGAACCATGAGAGACGATGGACTCTGAAAAATAAACAGGGTTCTAGAGGGGAGAGGGGTGGGAGAATGGGTTAGCCTGATGGTGGGTATTGAGGAGGGCATGTTCTGCATGGAGCACTGGGTGTTATGCACAAACAATGAATCATGGAACACTTCATCTAAAACTAATGATGTAATGTATGGGGATTAAAATAAGAATAAAAAAATAAATTAAAAAAAAAAACCACAGTGGAAATAAACTAGAAGTCGATAACAAAACTACAGCTGGAAAAATCTTCAAATACTTGGAAATCAAGTAACACACAAAAATAACCCATGGATCAGAGAAATCTCTGATTAAAAGAGAAACTTTTAAATATTTTGAATTAAATGAAAATGAATAAGAAAATGCAACTCTTTTAAAAATTGTAGGTGCTGTGAAAGCTATGCTTACAGAAAAATTTATAGCATCAAAAGTATATATTAGAAAAGAAGAAAGTGCTAAAATCAGTAACTTAAGATTCCACCTGTGGAAACCAGAGAAAGAAGAATAAACTAAGCCTACAAGCAGTGAAAGAAACATCTTAACTCACTCTGAGGAATTACCTCTTATTCCAAAACAAGGTAAAGAAAATAAAACTACAAACAAATATTTCATGAACATAGACACAAAAATTTCCAACAAAGTATTAGCAAATCAAACCTGACAAAGCATAAGAATAATTATGCACCATGACCAAGTGGGATTTATTCCAGGTATAAAGGCTTGTTCAATATTCAAAATGTAATTAATGTAACCCACCACATCAACATGGTAAATCATATGATGACATCAATTAACATAGAAAAGCATTTGACAAAATGCAGCATCCATTCATGATTAAAACTTCCAGCAAGCTAAGAATAAAGGAAAACTTATTCAACTTGATAAAGAACATTTTTTTTTTTTAAATCATAGAGCTGACATAATACTTAATGGTGAGATAACAGACACTTTTCCCCTAAGATCAGTACCAAGGCAAGGATGTCCTCCCTCACCACTACTATTCAACATGATACTGGAAATCCTAGCTGGTGCAAAGACAAGACAAAGAAATGAAATATTTAGGAAACAAAATAAAATTGTTTTTATTCATAGATCACTTAATTCCCTATATAGAAAAACCAAAAAAAAAAAAAAATCTACAAAAACTTTCCTGAAACTTATAAACAGGTATTGAATAAGGCTTCTGGATAAAAGGTCAACATATACAAGTTAATTGTTTCTCTGCAATAAGCAATTGAAAATTGAAATTAAGAAAACAATATAATTTATAATAGCAGCAAAAAATGATATACTTAGGGGTAAGTCTAACAAAATATGTACAGTATCTATACACAGAAAACTATAAAACACTAATGAAAGAAATAATAAAGCTCTAATAAATGGAGAGATTTTCCATATTCATGGAACAGAAAACTAAATATTGTTAAGACATCAATTTTTTGCAGGTTGACCTATAGATTTAATGCAATCCCAATTAAAATATTGGCAAGTGATTTTGAAGATATTGGCAGACTGCTTCTAAAATTTATGCAGAAAGGCAAAAGACCTAGAATAGCCAATGTGATACAAAAGAAGAACAGCAAAGTTGGAAGCCTCAACTACCCAATTTCAAGACTTACTATAAAGCTACAATAATCAAGACATCATGGCACTGGCCAAAGAAAAGACATATATATCAATGGGACAGAGTAGAGAACACAGAAACAAACCTACACCGATATAGTCAACTGATTTTTTTTTATAAAAGAGCAAAGGCAATTCAGTGGAGAAAAGATAATCTCTTCAACAAATGATTCTGGAACAGTTGGGTGTCCATATGTATACACACACACACACACAGAGACCCTAAACGTAAAGGCAAAATTATAAAATTATATCATTACTTCTAGAAAAAAAAAGTGACAGGAAATCCTATGTGACCTTGAATTGGTGAGTTTTCAGATACAACACCAAAGTGTGATCCATGAAAGAAGAAAAAAATTCATAAGCTGGTGTTTATTAAAGTTTAAATCTCTTTCTCCTCAAAAGACACTCTTAAGAGAATGAGAAGACAAGCCACTGCCTGGGAGAAAATTTATGCAAAACATACATCTGTTAAAGGACTTGTATCCAAAATATACAAAGTACTGTTAAAAGTCAACAATATAAAACAAGGAAGTCAATTTAAAAATGAGCAAAAGATCTGAACAGATATTTTACCAAAGATAATACATAGATGGCAAATAAACATATGAAAATATGCTCAACACCATTTGTCAGTAGGAAATTGCACATTAAAACAACAAGATACCACTTTGCACCTATTAGAATGGCTAAATCCAAAAACTGACCATAGTAATTGCTGGTGAGGATGCAGAGCAAAAGAAACCATCATTCACCACTGTTAGGAATGGTACAGCTACTTTGGAAGACAGTTTGGTAGTTTCTTACAAAGTTAAATATAGTCTTACCATGTGATCCAGTAGTTGAACTCTTAAGTATTTATGCAATTGATTTGAAAATGTATGCCTACAATAGGACCTTTACATGAGTGATTATAGAGCTTTATTCACAATTGCTTCAAACTGAAAAGTAAACAAATTGTGGTGCATCCATACAGTGGAATACTATTTAGTGATAAAAAGGAATGAACTATGAAGCCAAGAAAAGACATAGAAGAACACTAAATGGATATTTATAGCCAGTCTCAAAAAGCTATATAGTGTATGATTCCATTTACATAACATTCTGGAAAAGACCAAAACTATAGAGATGATAAACAGATTAGTGGTTGGGGGTAGGGAGAGAGCTGAATAGGTGGAACAGAATTTTTTAGAGTGCAGAACTATTCTGCTAGACCTGACACTGTGATTTACCAAAAGTTATAGAAATTTACCACAGAAAGAGTGAAGCTTAATGTATATAATATTTTTTTAAAAATCACTTAATAGGGAACACCTGGGTGGCTCCTTCAAGTTAAGGGTCCAACTCTTGATTTCAGCTCAGGTCATGATCTCAGGGTTGTGAGATCCTGGGTGTGGAGCCTGCTTAAGAGTCTCTATCTCCCTCTTCCTCTGCGCCTTCCCTCCCTGCTAGTGCTCCCTTGCTTTCTCTCAAAACAAAACAAAACAAAACAAAACAAAAACCACTTAATACTTTGGGGACTAGGATGAAATGCAGACTTTAATGAAAGAATCTAATTATATTACAAAAGTATTAATTTCACTGAGGGGAGTGGGGGGAAAGATTCTGATCTAAGCAAATTTGCAAATGAATGGATTATGTAAAGAAAAGGCAAAAGGAACTGCACTTAGTACTATATTTTATTTGATGAAGTTGTTTCCAATGAAGGTATGGGTGGACCATTCTGAAGCCACTATACGTGTATTCTGGAATTGAACAATTAAGAACATGGATGACAGATGGTGAGAGCCAAGGGTCTTACTATTGAAGTGGGACGTTATAGACAAGCAAGGGGAGGACATTAGAATGACCTATGTGGTAATAGAGTTGGAGATATCAGTACGAACCCACATTTTGCTTAATATAGACACAGATAGACACATATTTTTCCTTGCTCTTTTAGCTGAGAGGTCCTAGAAGTAATCCCAGAAACAATGAATCACCCTAGCATCCAGATCTTGGTTTCTAATTCTCTAATAAAATGAACCACTTTCTTCTAGGACTGGGGCAGGAAATATACAAGATGATCCTGGAACATTTTGTAGTGCCAGAAAGCAATAAAGTGCTCCAAAATAAAACCCGTAGGGATGGGAATATGTCAAAGGGACACAGAAGGCAACTGAAAGGACTCCCCATGGCCAAAGCTTAGAACAATTTGAACAAAATAAATGGGATAATACTGGATTATAACCCGAAGTATAAAATAAATATCCTTGCATCCGTACTGATATAGATACATGACTGAATAAATAAATAATTGGGGGAGAAGAGACAATCTCTCATGCAGAATTCCAAATAATTTATGTAGCTATTTTGCTTTCAAGGAGGGGCAGCATAACTCCTCACACCTTAAACACGAGCCGTACATAGTGACTTCCTTCCAAATAGTATGGAATGGAAGGAGGGAAAATAGAGCAACTTTACAGTAGAGAAACCTGACAAACTACATTTTCCAGATGTTCAAGATCAACAATACAGTGGTAAGTCATGCTGATAGTATATACCCTAGATGTGGTGTGATGAGGATGGCACTTTACTTCTGTGGTCTTCCCCTCCAAGACTGGGAGTTACCCTGTCTAATCAGGAGAAAAACATCAGACCGATCCCAATGGAAAGGATTGTCTTGAAAATAAATAAAACACCCAACCAGTACTCTTCAAAGCTGTCAAGGTCATTCAAAGCAAGGAAAATTGAAATATGTCACCACCAAGAGGAACCTTAGGAGACATTATGACTAAATGTAATGTGGGATCCTGGAACAGAAAAGAGACATTAGGTAAAAACTAAGGAAATCCAAGTAAACTATGGACTTCGGTGAATAATAATGTATTGATGTGGGTTCATTAATTGTGGACAAATGCACCATATGAATGTAGGCTGGATGTAGGTTATATGGGAACTCTCTGTACTATCTTTAGAAGTTTCCTGTACATCTACATCTATTCTAGAATTTTAAAAAATATTTAAACATTAAGTTAATAACTATCCTTTTCTGAAAATTCTCATAGCTGTATATATTGAAGTTCAGCCAATATGTTAGCTTGTAATGGTCAGATGATTACAAAGTTAATCATAAAGACATATCTTTTTGTGTAAGTTATATTATCTATCATCTATCTATCTATCTATCTATCTATCTATCTATCTATCTATCTATCATCTATCATTTTTTAACTTCTACTTTGAACCTGATTCTGAGCTTAGGCACTCACTAGGGATACAAAAGTGAATAAGAAATGATCCTTGTCCTCAAGAAACACATATTTCCTTGACATTGTGCTGAAGTTTCTATGACTCTGAGTTTTCAGGGTTAGAATGATACATGCCCCTTTTCTCTGCAAGTCCATAAGCATGCAGCATTCTGAGCCTGGAATGTTATGGGGCTTTGTTTTGTTTTGTCTTGCTTTGGTTTTAACATATTGGTTGGAATTCCAAAAATTTTCAACCTCTGAGGCAAAATGGCAGAAACCTTAGTAATGCCAAGGCATACTGATCTTGGTGTTCAGTTTTCTGATGGCCACCCTGCATGACAAAAGGCTGCAGAAACATTTCCATAGTTTCTAAAGAGGCTTTTATTAACCTAATGTGATTTTTACATTTCTATCAGTGTTCTGTTTTTTCCATGTCTTTGGGATCCTCTAGATTCAGTGCAGCAAGCCTGGCCATGCCTATCGAATCTTCACATCAGGTAGTAGAAGGGTTTTAAAACCCCTTCCTGTGTCTGTCAGAACTCCTCAAGGATCAGAGAAAGGCTTACATTTATTGGTCATTTGAGTAGCATTCTGTCTGAACAGGAAGGGAAGAAACTAACACGGCTCTTGGGGGCCATCATGGCATCTTTTTCCAACTCGACATTCAGGACATCATGTTGATAGCTTGAAATCAACTATGGTGGGAACACCATGGAAATTGGCAAATGCTATCAATGAGAGTTTTTCCATCATCCCCGACTCCAAACCCCAACCCCCCCCACCAAAAATATTTACCAGCACACCACTGCAAAAAACAACAGCTAGCTTTAATTGAAGAAAAGATTTCTGAACTTTGCCTGGTAATGGTCCCCATATTCTTTTTGAAAGGTAAATGTGACCTTGTCATTTACTTGCTTAAAACACTTTCCATTCTCATTCTCTTAGAATAGAGAACTTAACATGACCTTTAAGGCCCTGTATGTTTGGGCCCTGTCTGTCTTTCATTGGATCTCATCTAGGGTAAGCTACTGCCAACTTTTTCCAGTAACCTTAGCTTTCTTTCCAATCCTTCAGTGCTCCATGCTTCCATCTGCAGTGGGGTCTTTGCACACTCTATACCCTTACTGTAGGTTTCCAGGGACTGTCCCAGTTTTAGTGCTGAAAATACTGTATCCTGAGAACTCCCTAAGACCCAGGCAAACACTGCTTATGTGGAAACGTTCTTCCTCAATTCACTGAGTTACTCTTTGTCTGACCTCTGCTCAAGAATCATCAAAACAGAGAAATTTTCCCTTACACCCTTGCCTTTACCCATTTCCCTCATCCAAAAAAGGTTAACCCCTCCATTATATGTTTTGATAACACCTCTACTTCATGGCACACTTCTTATTGTGATTTTTTTTTAAGATTTTATTTATTTATTTGAGACAGAGAGAATGAGAGACAGAGAGCATGAAAAGGAGGAGGGTCAGAGGGAGAAGCAGACTCCCCGCCGAGCAGGGAGCCCAATGCGGGACTTGATCCCGGGACTCCAGGATCATGACCTGAGCCGAAGGCAGTCGCTTAACCAACTGAGCCACCCAGGCGCCCTCTTATTGTGATTTTCATCATAAACTCTTTCTTGTGATTATTTGATTAATGTCTGTCTCTCCCACTACATAGCATGGGAACAGGGACCATGTCTGGTTTGCTTAGCATTGCCTCCCTTGTGCCTAGCCCAGAGTCCAGCATCCAATAGGTACTCAAATATTTGTTGAATAAATCAATGAATGAAAGAATTCCCCACCCCCAGTGATCTTTCCATGGCATGATTACATCCCTATGGGTTGGAACACGGAACAGCTTAAAAGAGGGGGAGAGGAGAATGGAAAAGATGGCACTCCTTAGATGGAAAAGCAGAGGACCAGAGCTTTAAAAATCTTTTTTAAAAGCATGCAAGAGAGCTGGGAATGTGTCAAAACTGAATTTCTGCCTTCTTTCTAGTTTGAGCCTATAATAAGCCTCAAATATGGCAGGCACAGCCTGAGTATTTCAAGGTGTCAACATATGACCATTGTATTTGGACACTCAAACATATGCTTTCATTTTTGGTAAGGCTACACTCCTATTTGAGGCTTATTTTGTAATGTTTGATCCACCGCAATATAATTGAAATAGAAAAGCATCTCATTTTAGAACCGCAAGCCAATACTCAAACACATCATCCTTTATACAGAAGGAGTGTGTGAGCAAGAGTTCCCACTGGTTGTAACTGTGCTCCCACCACCACCTGAAGCCTGGAGCAACATGCCCTACACCCCCTGTAGGCCCAGGCAAAGACTCTGGAAAATATAATCCATGTACACTTTCAGTTTACTGACAATAATAATTAATTAGTGTTAAAATGGGAGCAGCAAACACTCTTTGTTTGAGGCTTGTTTCTTCATTCATTTTCCGTGTCCCCCAGTTAGGCAACACTTTTGGGTGGGAAGTGTGTTTGCTTTAAGGAATTAGTTAAAAATAAAAAGGATCATTTTGCATACTGCAAGAAAAAGCCATCCGCCCAACCCCCCCAAAATCACCTCATACATCCCATTGCTGTCTGCTGGAATCACAAGAGACTACGCAAATTGGCAACCACGGGTGTGCATTTTTAACTCACTGGGGAGTGAAGCAAGGAAAACATTTTTGTAAGGCTGTTTAAAAATTATTTGCAAGGGAAACAATTAAAAAAATGTGTGGCCATTTTCTTGATGTTGAAGAAATGCTATATCCAACATCCAATTCTATGGGCCAATTTTCTCCTGCAAGATTTATGAAATAAATGCCGCCAAGCAGACAGAAATCTAAATAGTAACATGTTTCACTTTAATAGAACTTTAATTTAATAAGAATAATACCCAAAATACCCAGACAGTTTTATAGCACTCTAGTCATAGTACCCCACTTTCTCTTTGGAACCCTCCAGGGTGATAAATACGCTCTTTGTCCTTCATCACCAGAAGCTGCCTGGTAACCAGCTGTCAGGATGGCCCTGGCTGGGCCTTCAATCTTCCAAAATTAGTTGGGAATTCCATTTCTCAACAAGCCACACATATGCCACATCTCTGGGCGGATACTATGGTTTCTATTCAGAAACCCTCACTTCTTGTTTGGTAAATCTCAAGTTCATGAATAATCCCCTGTCTATACATAGTGACAGGCCACAGCTCATTTTCAAAGTTGAATAGCAATGTTTTGGAAAGGTTTTATTTTTATTGTTCTTTGGGATAGAGTATCTAAGCACAGCAGAGACCCTTTGTAAAATCATAAAGTGGGGGGTCCAGATGGACATCAACACCGGTTTCTCTGGCTATCAGAAAGTAGAGCATTCTTATGAAAACTCTTATAAGACAAAATGGCGCCAAGAAGCAATTGCCAATCCATAAAAGTGAAAGTCCTCTTTAGATTTCTTTCTGTTAGTGCAAATGGGGACTAATGTAGGTCTTTCATAAAAGCTAAGTGGCATCAAGCAAATTTTCAGATAGCAGAGAAACCTGTATTCCGATGTATTCTGATGCTGTCTCCAACTTTTCTTCTGTGCTTTCTATATATATGTATATATATATATATATGGCTACACTCCTATTATATACATAATATATAAAATATGTAATAAATATATAATATATATATTTGCACAGTAACTAGCATTTGACTCACAGTGCACACAGCTGGGTGTAAGAAGGATCCTTGTCACAAAGGAATTCCACTGCAGTTCACAGTCAGGTCTGAGGAAGTGTATGTGTCGAGCTGTTGTAACTCTACATTGATTCATACATGGGTTTCATCTACTTCAGGACTGGCATGCTTGTGGCACGCAGGCCATTTCTCCCTCCACACAAGGCATCAGCGACAACCCATCAGTCGACACCATTTTCTGTTGAGACCAAACACAACCTCAAGAATCTTTCTCAAAACAACGCTCCAGAGAGCAAGCCCCAGTCCATGAAATGAGCTCAGCATTAAAAACTGCTTGCCAATCTCTGGTTTATAGATTTTGACTGTTTAAACAAAATGAGCTGCTCCCCTAAACAACTGGCATTTGGGGAAAGAACTTTGTGTGATCTATTATTACTTAAAAGGTAAGCAATGATTAACCGCTGATGCATCTCCACCATGTCTGTGTGTTTCCACGGTGCCTAATTCGAGCTGAAAGTGTGTCTGTCTCTTTATGTGTGGCCGAGTCCCTTGAATTCATGGATCTCAGTCTCCATCCCTAGATCCAATGCTATGATGGGAATACTGTTGATGCTAAATAGATGTTCATTGGCTTGAATTGAAAGCATTTAGATGATTTATCCAACTGTAATCCGGCGTTTCTGGGAGGGAAGCTAAATGTTTTCGGGAGTCCAGGAAGCACATAATGTCATGGGACAGACCCAGGGCCGGCAAAATGCAAGAGTAAGGGGTAGGCTTCCAAGCATTTTAATTGCAGTTAGAACCAAGAACCAGTGTTTCAAAGTGTAGCTGCTAATTCAACGTTTATCCAACCAGGGGAAAGCTTTGGTCAGCAAAACTGGACAAGAAAATCTCCTGAGAACAAGCTGTCTCACAAGATTTCCGTTACCTGCTGCTTCCAGTTGTACTGAAAATACCTCCAGGGCAGCCTTTCCAATGGTGGTTTTGGCACTTCTTCCCCCAGATGGGGCCCACAAGTGCAGGAGTGCACAGAAATCAAATGTCCTGGGAGGAGAGTTGATTAAATGTTTTCAAACCTCAAAAAAGAAAAAAAAGAAAAGAAAAAAAAAATCAGTTCAGGTAAAGTTTAAGTTTTGGGGTCAAGCTTCAGGGACCCCTGGGACTCTTTTGTAGTGAGGCCATTAACTTACTCCTTGAAATCGTACCCCAGAGAGCTTATCAAGAGCAAAAGTCTTAGTTCACAGCACTGCCCCTTCTTTGTTTTGTGTGGTCTGTTTGTCACAGAGTGAACCCAGAATCATGCTGTATTCTGTCTGCGAAAGGAAAATGTGAGCCAAGGCACATAAGAATTTCACATTCATCCAGAGTCAAATGCCTTCTTCATTTTCCACACTTCCTTCTACTTTCCTCTTGAAATCAGAACTTCAAATGGCAGACCCTTGCACAGATCTGTTTTTCCTGCCGAGATAGTATCATTTCAAGCTGCTTTTTCACATGAAAAACCTTCAAGGCCCTTGATGACACCTCCCCCCCACAAAGATGCTGACAGATGAAGCTGGAAAAAACAATCCAGTATGTGTTTGAAAATGAAGATGTTCCAAGATTTTTACCTAGTTTTGAGCACTTTCCAGATGTTATCCAGTGTGGTTGACTTTAGGGATGGATTGCTATTTTTCTGAATAGGAAATCAGGCTTCCTTTTCACTTGAGTGCACAGGTAATTCATGAAATCATTGCTGGGACTTTTTAACTGCTGGGTCACTGACAGCTTCTCCCTTGGCTTCTCCCTTTGGCTTCCCTAACCCTTCCCTCTCTGTGATACTGTCTGCTTTTGGCTCTCTGGGATTGAGCCATGGATTTTGATTATTCTTTACAAAAGAAGGCTAACAACTCTACTGCCTAAGATGATTAACATGATGACAACTGAAGAAACCAGGGAGGGCCCAGGAGGAAGCTGCCCATGCCTTTGTCTCTGCGCTGATAGGAAGAACGGCACCCTTCAGAGCCAGGGGAGAGCGCCCTGTGCCATGAGGGAGAGGGGGCCCGAACAAAGACCCTTGGCTTCAACCTCTGCTGTGTTGTGTGCCTGCTACTCCATTCATCAGGTGCGAATGGGGAGCCAATTAAGTGCACGCTGGGAGGAATGGTGATTCCTCTCCCCCACCGAGTGGTACCCCCGGTAATGAATAAAGGAAAATAATAAGGGTATAGAGGCTGGGTCAATGTCAGAAAATGTTGCTTCATCTTGCTTTCCAGGGACTAACTGAACCAAACTGGATAGCAAACATCAATTCTTACAATCTGATCTCTGGGCTCACTTGTCCTAGGAGGTCTGTTTGAGCACACAAAGGGGGTGGGCTCTGTCCTTAAGCCGGGGTTAAATAGACTAAGAGATGAGGAGGGGATGCTTCATTCATTTTTACAATTTTGACTATCTATGTATACATATACATATATAAAAACATAAGTATGTATAACACGCACACATATGCACGCATATTGTATGTATGTGCATCACTTTTTCTACCTGAAGACCATACAGTAGGACTCCAGCAGGGGGAAAGTTCTGTGTAGCAGTGTGACTTTTTAAAATGTTCTGCTAGAGCCAACTCATTGCCTGTAACTTGTGTCATGAGAGCATCAGTGGAATGGAAAGGAACTCGGTGTTAAGTCCCAACTCCCTCCCTTACATTCCAACTACATTAGAGCTTTACTTTCTGTGTTAGATTAATTTAGCCTGTGCGGCTGCGACCTACAGTTTCATTTTGAAGGCGGGAACAATGGACAAGGGGAGAGAAGGGTTTGGAATTTTAGAAATATTGACATTTACCTTGCCATGTATGGCCATCTCAGCAAACCACATGAAGAAAAAACCCAAGTCTGTGGTTTCATTAGGTGGCTGGTCGATACAATGTAGCTACTGTGCACCATGTACTGTGTAGGATCAGTCATGTTCTAACATGAAGGGAGACAGAATTGTTCCCAGAGCAACCCAGAATCTGTGGAAGAAGGAGACCTACAATGAGAGACAGAAAATTAAGCTCAAGAATGGCCAAGAAGTTGGCAATAAGATTTTCCATGATACGAGGTCTCTTGTATTTTCACCATCCTCACATACATAGGAATCTCTGGGATTTAAAAGGAGGGCATGTTTTTACCAAGAGGAAACAAATAGAAACGTAAGTATATCCCCAAACTCTCCACGGAGTACATTAAAGTCTATTTTGAGAAAGCACCTTCTTAGGTGCTTCTGTCATGGGGTTTCTCATCCCCTGTGTCAGTTTGGAGAAAGTCACTGTTTAAGTAAAGGAGAACTTCAGCTAAGGGAAAACAGAAGCACAACATTTTGGAACAGGATTGGGGCACCATCTCTGTAAAGACCGGGTTCCATATATTATCAGCTTTGCAGTCCTTGTCATAATCATTCCACTCTGCCTGTGAGGAAGCAGCTGCAGATAGTACCTAAACAAATGGTGTGTGTGTATGTGTGTGTGTTCCAATAAAACTTTATAGATCAACACAGGTGTGACCTGGATTTGGCCCCCCAGCCATAGCTTGCTGATCCTGGTTTTAGAAGATTCAACTTCTGTTTGTTCATTTGATTTGTGGTTTTTAACGTGGAAAAGTAACAGTGGTGACAAATCGCAGGTCCCAAGGATGCCCATGTAGCCCCTAGATATAGGGATATCCATACCTAGAGGAATATTCCAAGTAGGTGTGCCAGCTTGACCATATATCCTGCCAAGAGACTCCAACTCACTGTTTCCTCACTCGGCTTGATAACGTGAGTGCCGTTTTCCAGACTTGACCTCTGGAACAAGGGGCAAAAGTCCAAACATTTTTCATCTGAAGACTCACTACCTGGTCCACCGGCCTCAAAGGAAATGTTAATTTTAATGGCTCAGACTCAGATGTGTCTCCCATTAGAATCAAAACCTCCTTCTCCCTTAATATTAATCAGTTGGGATAAAGAACTCTACCACACATTCAGAACTACCCAGTCTGTGACTCGTCCAAACCCAGAGCCACTGTCCCCACCACGAAGGGAAGTGACAGGAGGTCAATGAGAGTTCACACCCCCCCTTCTCTCTACCTTAGAACACACGCAGAAACTATCTGATTGCACTAGTCACTTTCATTAGGTTATCATGTGCTCATTTAGCCAAACACGTGAAACTGATTTATGCCAGGCTTCAGGGCCAGGGGCTGCCCAAGCAGAGGGGGCTTTGTGTGAGAAAGCTGGGATTCTTCTGGTTTGAAATTTGTGAGAAATTCAACTTGAGTGCACACCCTTTTCACCTCTGAGGCAAGCCTGAGGCCACCTGAATCAAAACCAGATGGTTCCTCAGGCCTAAAGACAACAAATAGCGGTTCGAAATCCTGTCGGCAGAGGACCACCAGAGCAAGAGCTCATTTTGAGAACTCTGCCCTGATGCATATTAATGCTCCCCAGATCTGGAGCAGAGCCTCAGCCCTTTTTCTACCCCCAGTGCCCAAGAACATCACATCATTGTAAACTGGTTATTTGAGCTGGTTTAAGTGAAACCCAGAGCTCCCTGCCCCTCAGACTCCCCCGTCCTTTGCAATGTGCCCCTAGCAGGGGCTGGTTTGTTTTGGCAAGGCGAGCAGGTGCCCTCCCAGCGCTGAGATCTGAGCTCCGTCAGGAGTGTCAGCGGTGACCTGAAGTCTTGGGTGGCCGCCTTCACGCTCTCACTTCCCCCTGTCAGCTGATACATCTACCACCCACACACTGGAAGGTTCCGGCGAGCTCAGAGATTCCTGAAGGCGGGAGCGCTGACCTCCTCTGCTCACCACCCCCCAACAGCCGGGCCCTCTGGAAGAGCCAGGGCACGCTTGGAAATCTTGGGCTCTGCTTTTTCATAAACAATGGGAGAGGTGAGCATTTAAACATGTGGTCTGTGAAGCATTAGCTTCCAACTGATAATTGAAATAGGGCCTTGTAAACAAATGCTGCCTTAGATGTCTAGAAGTCTCTTCTAAATTGCCTTTGAAAAGACAAGTGGGATCAGTGAGTTATTTTTCAGAGACTGGGTTTGTCTGGGGACTCCGATCACAAGGGCATCACCAGAATGGGCTTTTTTTCCCTCCATACTCTATCATTAAGTTTCCATGCAGCATCCCCTGGGGCCAGGCGACCCCCAACCGGCCACAGAAGTTGTCAAGCCATCATGTCCATGGCCATGAAAAGCAAGCCTGAGGAGGCCCACAGCAGTGTGCTGGGCTTGATTTCCACTTCTCTCCTCAGACACAAGACATCCATTCAGATTCTGGAATAAAATCCCCCTAATTGATTTACATCTATTCCCATTGCATTGCCCAAGCTCTGACCTTAGTCCCACCTCTGGAAGTCATCACGAAATTCCTGCAGACTTGCACGGCAAGAAGGGGGCCTGTATGCTCTGTGTGGGGGCAGGTGCTGATCCCCTCACAGCCCAAACATCCTGTCGTGGGCCCAGCCATCTGCCGGCTGCTCCCTGCAGGAGGGAGGACACAGGTTTAAGTGGGACTGCTTGTTCTCTTTGTCCCATTCACAACGTTGTGAGCGATGAGTAAGGGAGAGAAGCAGAAAGCGCAGGTGCTGAGCAGGCGGTGGTGCATCCAGAACACTGCAGGGGGAGGCATGCACTTGAGCACCCTCCCCTAGGCAAGGTTTCAGGTGGGGGTGCCCAGTGCTAGGGGCTTCATAGGGTTGGGGTTGGAATAAATGAGGGTCATTTTTCCTCAGAGTCTTGCTGAATCTTTCCACTGCACACAGCATTTAAAATTGTTCCAGGAACTGGGGGCAGAGCAACCCCATTCCATGCAGAATGACCAAGGGGCGGGGGAAGTAGATGAGAAGGGCAAAAGGACACACACGGGTAGTCTCTGGTCTGGTGAGTGGGCGATAATTCTTATTAAAGCGTGTATGGGTGTCTCTGGCTCACAACATTTATTTAGTGCTTACTGCATGCCAGGCATTTTACCCTCACATTATTTTACTCAATTTTCACAGCAACTTTCATTCTACCCACTCACACAGGAATAATCGAAGCTTAAAGAAAGTGACTTGCCTCCACTGGGGATGCTGAGGTGTGGGGAGGATGGCGTTGCCCTGAGAGACCTAGGCCTTCTCTACAGCCACATCACTAGGTGGTCATCGGTAGCGGCCAGCCATGCCAAGGGCGGCCACATTTGCGGCCCTATTTTCCTTGTTTCCAAAGGTTTGATGATCCAGTTGGGGTGACTTGGGGGAGGTGATGAGGATCCAAGATGCTTATCCAGGAGAAATCTAAGTATGATTCGTAGACAACAGAGATTCCCAGAACTGAGAGCATGAGTGCCAGGAAGCAGATGCACGCACGCACACACACACACACACACACACAGAGGCCACTTTAACAGCCTGGGGAACCAGTAATGAAGGAGAGGGAAGGCCTGCTGAAACAATGGTCTTTTCACTATTTATTCTCTCCTTGTCTACATCACACCTGGAACTAGTGACTGGGGGGAGGGGAGGTGTGGATAACGTTAAGGGTGAAGCAAAGGCCCTGAAATGCGGGTGGAGTTAAAATCAAGGGTAAAGTGGGGATATGGAGGTGCTTGCGGGGTCCTGGGTGTGGCCACGTCTGCAGCTTCCAGACGCCCTCAAACTCTGCTTCGCAGTCCAGTGAGTGTCCTGCGGCGTGTTTGCCAGGAGGAAAGGGGTGCGAAGTGAGTAAGTCTGGCCACACCCGGCCCGACAATGCTCCAGGAGTCACGAGGACCCGGTTTCAGCACTGGAAGTCCGCGTCCCAGGAAGCCCTTGGGTCTCTTCCTGACACGGTTGGTCACAGTGTGAGTTAAGCCCAAACCCTAAAGGACCCCAGCTCAAAGGTCAGAATCCCACCCCTAGAGTAGACGCCAAAAACCTCTGTATAACTTGTCTTCTTCAGTCTCAAGGCACGTAAAGAACTAAAATATAAGGCGAGTTGAGAAGTAGAAGGTAGGAAAGAGCGAGTGGTTCTGATCCCTGCCTGCTCCTTAGAAGGGTTGGACCAGGCCCAGGTCACACAAATCGGGATCTGTCGCCATGGGGCCCAGGCATCGGGCGACTGTTAAAGCCTCCCCCCACAATGACCCCACCGTGCTGCCAGGTGGAGACCCAGGGACAGCTAGGGGGTGGGGATGTTCCTAATGCACTGTGCTGCAGGCAGAAGGAGCCCGTCAAATCGGAGCATTAGGATGTGGAAGAGGCTTGCTTCGTAGCAAAGCTCAACTTATTCAGAAAATCTGACTGAGAAACCAGGACAGACCTACTGAGTGTGTGTGTGTGTGTGTGTGTGTGTAAATATTCCCCAAACAATACATATATATGTGTGTGTATGTTTATTTTGAGGGGCATATTTAGCTCTTTTTATTGTGTGTGTATATATACATTATAGTATATAGTATATTTTTGTTGTGTATATACACACTATGGTATATATATTTTTGTTTGAGGGATATTTAGTTCTCTTTGTTGCCTAAAATGAAAATAAATTTCCCTGTTTGTAGGTGAAAGGCCAGAGCAGAATTGGGTAGCCACCCCGCTCAAGCTACAGAGGGCACTGCTGAGCCTACATAGCAAGGAGCCAACACAAAACCACATCTCAGGAGATCTGCTATTTTTTACTTTTGAAAGAAAAGGAAGGGAGGGATGGAGGGAGAAAGAATCCCCTTCTAGAAATTTAAGCAAGACGTATCTGGAAAGCTACAGACCTCATGAAAAATCCAGCCCCAGCATTGGTGGCATGCCTTCCTCCCTGAAGAAACTTTGAAGTCACCGCTGTCTAGAAAGGTGTTAAGGAACCTGCTTGGAGTCATGTGTTCAGCCCAGCGGGATTCGGGACTGCCAGGAGCAAGCAAGGAAGCTGGTACATGTCTGTCCCTTGGGGCCCCAAGTGATCAGAGGGGAGGCGGGTCTGTCCCTCATCTGATGGCTAAGAAGCTAAATTTGTCTTGACATTATTTGAGACTTGGGGATCAGGTGTTGCTTGGAGAGGTAACATCAGTCAGAAAGCCAGAACATCAGGTTCACTTAAAAAAAAAAATCTGTACTTTGCAAGATTACAGTTGCCAAACTCACCCTGTGGTGGTGGAGTCAGAGGTAGACCTGATGATTTGTAGACACCATCCATGCTTTCATCACCCCATCATGAAGCATTTACATTGCACTTTATATTTGCAGTGTATTTCACATTGTATTAATTTTCCCTAAGGCTTACTATTTAAAGAATTTTGCTGGGTACAATTACAAAAGTAATTTAACCAAGCAGTCTCATATAAACTATCCACGTGCTGAACAACAACCCAAGAGCAAGTTTGCTTCTTTGTTGCAGATAATGAAATTGAAGTCCAGGAAAGTGAGCTGTTTCAGGGGTGTCTGTACATACTGTTTTCTGCTGTGGACTGTAGAAATGTTGCACCCTGAGTTTGTACTTAACATTTCATATTTTTACCTGTAGTGCCATTCCCTTCATCTCCCCATGCATGGCAAGCCAGTGTCTTTTTTCTTTTGAATCTACTTAGGTCACATTTTTATCAATGCATAGCGCCTTTGTCTTTTCTGATGCTACTCTGATTTTCACATGGCATTGATGAGAAGGAAAATTCTCATTTTGATATCATCCCAGAGTTTGAACATGCAGTGTATAATAAAGAGATAGTAGAGATTCCATAATTTTAATATCTTCTTTTGCTCTTGACTTTTTCAGTGAAACTATTATTGTCTCTAATGTGGGGTCAACCACCTCAAATCCTTTTTGTAAATAGGAGGGGTGTGTGTGTGTGTTTGTGTGTATACTCAGTTTTCAGACTAATTTAGTTGTCTTTGTCATTTCTCTATGAGGTGTAGAGAAAGTCATCTTTGTCTTCTGCAAGATGAAACTGAAACCAAGATCGAATAATCAGTCACCAAGTTCACAGAGGATTTTAGGGAAGCTGTGTTGATGTAGCTTCTGTCTGCTGTCCACATAGGCTTCTACCAGACTATGCTTTGTGTCTGTAACTAGCCCAACAGGGTAACATCATGCCACATCAACAGGACTCAACATGGGAGGCAAGCAAAGTGATTTGAAAAGACAAATTCACTTGTTTGCTTGTTCAGCAAATACGTATTGATCTGCTGCCTGCCAGGAACATTTTTAGGTAATTTATGTTCAGGAAGTTGGTATGATTGGCCTGGAGAGATAGATCTAGGGCCATGGTTTGAGGCTCCTTCCCTTTTGGAAGCTGTATCCAACTAAACATTTCTCAAATGTGTCAGTTCTTCTCTGGGCAGATTAACAAAACTCTCTGAAGAGTTGTCAAATTTAAAAAGTATTTTTGAAAAATTAGAAAATTTTAAAAAATAAAAAGTAATTTAATGAGCATGTTCTGTGTGTCAAATACTGTGCTAAGAATCTAGGATGTGGAAAAGAAGTGTATTGAGTGACCTCCACCTTTGAGCAAGGCAGCCATGTTCCCTGCTGCTTGGACTGCCCAATGTGACCATCATAAATCACTACTGTTCATTTTGCAGATGGGCTGAGGCAAATTATTTGGTTCTTTCATTACATGCTTCAAACTATTCATTATGAATTTTCTATCAGTTATACTTGATCTTCAAGTACTGCCCCCTTCCTAATTCTTTTGGTAAACTTTAAATGCACACTGACAAATAAAAATGGCTTTCCCCCTCTTTTTTTCATAAGTGGTATTAAGTCTATGTGGACAACAGACCATCACAGTCTAGTCTTCCAGCTGTTGTGAATAAATTCATCTAGTACATATTATTATTCTGAATATATTAACACTAGATTATTTTACTCAGGGAGTAAAATATTTGTCCAAACAATATGAAAAGATAGTCTACAGTTTTCCTTAATACTCCTACTTCTTGACACTCCCCGAGACCCAGTCACTGATTTTGACCTTCAGAATCAATGTCCTTTATAGTATTAGAGGTGGGTGACAGTCCATGACAAACTCATTCCAACTTACTACAAGTCTAGAAGCATCCAGAACAATAGTTAGCATTCAGTAAGCTAGCAAAACTAACAGACAAAATCTGTGGGATGAATACTTATGACTAATACTTCATTTCCCAACAAAATATAAAAAATAATTTCTGTGTATACTAAACATTTTTCATGTATGTAGAACCATTATAACAGAGATTCTCAAACTTTAATGAGCATGCAAATCAGCTGGGACCTTGTTAAAATGCAGATCCTGGATCTGTAGGTCTAGGGTTGTGCTTGAGAGTCTGCATTTTATCAAGACCCCAAGTGATCCTGATTCTGCTGGTCCATGGCTCACACTTTGAATAGCAAAGATCTTTAGGTTTGTCTTATAGAAAGACATATAAGCATTGGAGGAAAAGTCTGAGATAACATAAATAAATCTTTTAGAGTAACTTAATACACTTCAGGAAATTCTCTGAGGTGTGGGTCTTTGGGACACTGTCTTAGGAAGGCCATACAAGGTAGAATCACTGTAATGGCCAGGGGCCTCAAGGGTGGGAATTGCAGGGAAGAAGGGAGGGCTTGGTTGTCCACCCCCTTCAGGTGGGGCATGGAAGCCGTTTGTCTTCAAACACATAGGCCAAGTGAGATACAAAGTATGGAAATGCATTGCAAAGTACAGTATAAACATTGGGTGATATTATCAACATCATTATTTTGCACAATGAACTGGGTGCTGAGGCACAGTCTAAGGGTGTGTGAAAAATAAAAGAAACACAATTTCTATTCTTGAAAGCACTGATGGCATTGAAGATAGATGAAGCACAAATATAGAGCAAATTTGTTCATCTCACCATCACCCTCAAAAAAATAAAACAGGTTGTCTTCCCTCAACATGTTTTACATTTTCCATCCATCCATCTATCTATGTATACATCTGTGTGTGTGTGTGTGTGTATTCCCCATTTATATCTTTCATAAGGTTGAAATTTCTCAGTCCTTATTGCTGCAGGTGATTCATGACATTATTTTATCATATATATATATATATTTTTTCTTTATCTGTATTGTGGGTTGATGTTGGACAGTTAGCAGTAATATGGCACTTCACTGGTTATGTGCTGACCAATCTATGCTCTTGTGGACCTACTATCAATATAGGCAATGTTTGCTCAAGAGTGAAAATTATTTGGTTTTTATGTGTTTATTTGGGTCTCTGATAGGAACTACACAGGGGATGGAATTACCTTGCTCTTGACAGCTATCTGGTCATAGACATTCCAACTTGATCTGTACTGGGGAGAAGTCACTGGGCTTCAAAGTCTGATTTGTGATCAGTGGACTCTCAACTGGAATCAAAATGGATAGATCAAATGTTCAATAGCAGTTGACCATAAGAGGTGTATACTTCTAATATCTCATTCTTCACTTAACAATTACTCAACAGCTATTTGTTGACTACCTATTCTGAGCGAGTATCTTGGTTACAGCAGAGAACTAGACACAGTATTGTCCCTGAAGCTGCCCATATCCTGTGTGTACCTGTATGTTGGCATGTGTGTGTCTAAATAGGCATGTCTGTCCTGGTGTATATGTATGTCTGGGTATAATCATCTAAGTGTGTGTGTGTGTGTGTGTGTGTGTGTGTGTGTGTGTGTGTGTGAACAGGGAGCATAGCCCCCAAGACAGAAAAACTGACTTCTTCAAAATAATATGTCAAACAAAAGTAGAAGTAAGCACAGACCACTGAGGGGACACATGGGACGGTCTCCTGACCAAGTCATGGAGGTTAAAGGAAGGCTTCCCGCTAGAGTGACACCTGAGACTTGAAGGATGACTAGGAATAGCTAGGCAATGTGTAGGAGAAGTGACGGTGTTTTAGTCAGAGGAAAGGTGGTCAAAGGCCTAAGGTGATACTATTTTGGCATTAATGTAGCTTTTAGAATGGGGCAGGAGGGTCTGTGAGAGTCAAGGTAGGGCAGGTGAGCAGAGAGCAGATGAAACCATGTCTGAGTATGAGATAGAAGCTCCACACCACATTTTCACCAGTCACCATCTACTAGAATAATAATCCCTGTAATATTCTTATGTGGTCTGTTCACTGATAAAATCTGAAAATCCTTGCACTTTGTCTCCACCCTATTTCTTCCTGCTCCATGCAATTATTTTGCAAAGCACAAAAAGACCTAATTGCGGTAGGTGTAGGAGAGAAGGGGAAAGCTTCTCTCCTTCTACACTTCACTGAAGCCATAGCTCTTTATGAACAAGGAGCATTTCCACTTCACATTTATAAAACATTCGTGCATCGTGAGGCATCTCAACAAGCATTTCAATAAATACCACACTCCACTCTCCAATGTTAATGCAGGAACACTAAGGCCTATCTCCTGCAGCCAACGATTTAGATTCCAGATGTAGGTGAGTTCATGTAAAAGGTCTAATGAGCCTGCCTAGATGGATAGCCAAAAAGCAATTTCTTATGAACGTGGAACACAGTGATGGGGAGACACACAATGTGATAAAAGAAGTCCAAGATAGCATCAGAAATGACCTAAGAGAGGAGGAACTAGGGCAGAGGTGATCAGCATCCCAGTTTCTGCTAAATTTAATATGACAAGCCAAGTAAGAGAAGTCATTATTGAGAAAATGTGAAAGTCCAGCCAAGAGTTTGGGTGATGGAAAATTAACTATAGTTGAGACATAAAAGTTTATAATGTAGGGATTGTAGACTGATTGGATGTCTTTCATATTCTAAGAATGCAGTTCAATGGACCATCTCTTAGCATTATTCTGAAAGCTTATACTTTTGATTAAAACCATAAAATCTATCTTAGAGATCCAGGAAAAAGTGTGCATACCTTAAATCCAAGCATTTTATCACCTGGATGATTAGTATTTTCATTTGCCTTCTATCTTTAATTTAATTAAAAAGGTTGTGGCCAAGCTAGAATTCTTATATGTGAACTTCATGCAGAAAATTCAAAGCAATGAAAGATTTTAAAAGATTATTTGAGAGTTCACATATTACATAATTTTGGGGGATACGAGATCAGACCCAAACTTAGTCACAGGGCTTGGGAAAATGGCTGATGAGTATGCCTTGGTGTTGCCTACCTGGAGGGGCTGGAGGTTAACTGGGGACAAACTCCAGCCAGCCCGTGTGAAGAATCCCATGGTCCACCATGTGCTGATCTGGAGGATAGTGGTGATCATGAGGGAGGAGGTCAGCTGGAGACTGGCTAGATTTGAGTCCTGGCTATGGTCCTCTCCAGATGTCACTCCGTTCATTTCTACCTTGTCTGCTTCACTTACATCCATTTTCCTTACTCAGCCAGAATCTCAAGTACTCATGTCGTTACACTGGGCTAGATGATGAGAGAGAGCTGAGGTTTGGAATTACTAATGCCAAGATCTGTCACACTAGAGAGCATTGTGTACCGTGAACAAGAAACCCAAAGGAATAAAAAAGTAATAAAATAATAATTGTGGTTATGAGGTATTTAACAAAGCCAAATTTCCATGATATGCTAAGTAGTAAAAAATGGTTCTCAAGAAACACTTACCCTAGTAGGAAGGAATCACATGGCCTTAAATAGTTGAGTTCAGTTCAATGAGCATTTACTGAGATCCTCTTATATTTGAGGCATTGTGAAAAACAATGGGAATAAAAAAATGAATCATACATGGTCATGTTGGTGACAATTCAGTCCTTCTCTACATCCAGTGTAAACAGAATGGTAATGTATTTAAAGAAAAAGAAAACATCAACTGATTACCAGCTCTGGGCCAGGCACTGTGTTAGACTCTGAGGCTATAAAGTTTATTAAAACAAAGTTGTTATCCTTAGGAGCTCATAGACTCTGTGGCTATCACCTTTTTTCTGCTACTTCTTAAAGAACAGAAACTCTCAGATCAAAAGAATCGTAATTTAGTACAGAAATAAAATTCTGAAAGATCCTAAAACTGGGTCTAGCTATTTGGGAAAGTAATCAAGAGAAAAAGATGGGGTTTCTAGCAAAGGGAAAGGGGAGTCAAGGAAGGGGAAAGACTCTCAGTCGTTTCCTGAGAATCGAACTCTAAGTTATGACATATATATTCTGATTTGGCACACTTTTCTCTTCTGTGGTTGTTTTATTCTCAAGTATTTGAAACAGGGCTGTAAGATTTAACAAATAAAATGATAAGAAATGCAGTTAATTTTCAGATAAGGTTGAATTTCAGATAAGCTGTTCATTCTTTATCTGAAATTCAAATTTAACTGAGTGTCCTGAATTTTGTCTGGTAAGCTAATTAGAAGTTAGCTCTTTATTTATAGAGATTATGTACCCAGTTCTGTTGGGAATACCTATTTTTAAGTCTGACAAGTTGTCTGCTTGAAGTTGTCTCTGGGCACCTAAATTAACTTAGTCCTGCTATTTCAAACTTGTTTGTTTGTTTGTTTGTTTTTGATCTTTCACTTAAGCCCAAAATCTTTGCCTATTCCTTTGAAGAATTTTATTAGCTCTTTTGAGATTTCACTTAGCTAGCTTGTTTTTCAATTTTCATTTGGCCTCTATCAGATTAATAACTCCATTCTTGTTCTTATTTTCTAAAAACTACTTGTACATGTGATCCATACCAAGGTGCCATATGGGAAATTAGTGAATTTTAATCAGATGATTACATAGTACACCCTGGAAAGTTACTCACCAATGACCCAAATTTCTCTGCTAGACAGGGAAAGGGCGAGAGGAAGAATGAGAGTAGAGTTTGTCCTGCTGAGTATGGGAAACCGGTCAGAGTAATATTCTTTATGCAGGACATTTAGTTTGAAATACATAAATTCCTTGGTCAAAATCAGGTTAGTTAAATTCATTTATTGATTCACAGATAATTGAATGGGAAGGCACAAGGCCAGACATGGCAGTGAGAGAAAGATTGGCATCTACCACTGGGGAGTTGGTAGCCCATAGCTGTGCTTCCAACATAGTGGTGGCCAGCCATATGTGGCTCCTTGAATTTAAATTAATGAAAATCATGTATGGACTAGCCACATTTCAATTACTCAATAGCCACATGTGGCTAGTGGTGACTGTGTTAGCACAGATGATAGAAATTTCCAAAGTGCTGAAAGTTCTAGATGGTGCAGGTCTGTGGGGAAAACAGATATGGGATGATTAATCCCACAATCTATTATTTATAGTAATTACAATTATGTTATGTGACATGAAATAGATGCTTAAGGAGTTATGTGGTCATGAAATGGGTGAAAGCCTCTCTGAGGAAGGGATCGTTTGAGTTGGAATGGAAAGGATGGGTAGAAACCAAAACACAGGTAGCTAAGCGACAAAGAGAACTATACAGGTAGAGAGACCAGCATGTGCAAAGGTCCTGAGGGGGAGGGAAGAAGCGGCATTTAAAGAATTAACAGAGGGAACAAAGGAGGAAGGGGAGAGAGGTACAAGAGGAACATGGAGAAGTAGGCAGGAACCTGGAAGACCATGAAGGTTTGGGTCTTCATTTGAAAAACCACTAAAGGATCATAAGCTGAAGAGTGATATGCTGAGGTTCACACTTGAAATCATTGCTCTGGCTTCTGGGCAGCAAAATAAGTGCTGAGAAATGAGGAATGTGCTATTGCAGCAATCCAGGGAAGACGGAGCATGGTGGCCAGGTAAGTGTATTAGTTGGCTAGAGCTGCAAAACAAATACTACAGACTGGGGATTTAAACAACAGAAATTTATTGTCTCACTGTTATAGAGACTAGAATTCCAAGATCAAGATGCTGGAAGTGTTGGTTCCTTCTGAGGGCTGTGAGGGAGGGATCTGTTCGGACCTCTCTCTTTGGTGTGTGGACAGCTGTGTTCTCCCTGTGTACCTGCCTGTGGTCTAATCTCCTCTCTTATAAGGACATGGGTCAGATTGGATTAGAGCCCAACCATATGAGCTCCTTTTACCTAATTACCTCCTTAGAGACTCTATGTCCAGACACAGTCACATTCTGAGGTATTGGGGGTTAGGACATCAACATGTGAATTTGGGGGGACACCACTCAGCCTAAAACAGGAAGTTTAACCTTTCAACTAGTGTCAGAGTTGCCTTTAGTATGAAGGTCAAGAGAGTTCATCATATGTCATTGGTCCAAACCCCTACCCACACAGAAACACAAGAGACAGCCAGTTGGAGACACACATAGGATAGAAAAACACTCTCCCTTGCAGGCTCTCTGGCCATGATATATTTAAGAGAAGTTCAATGAAGAGAAAGGAAGATCAACAGAAGTGAATGCTCTACCAGAGGCACATGCATTTTAGTGATCCCCTAGTCACTATAGCTCCTGAGTGGGAAGTATTTTTGGTTTGAGATCCAGAGGGTCTTGGCCCCCAACCTTCCCCTGTGTCCCTCTGGTTTGCTCTCTCTCTCTGGGAATGGTATTCTCCACCTTGCTGGTTGTCTCTCGGCTTAGGCATCAGCTCCCCTGGGAGGCATTGTAGCTTTGCAAGACGGTTCATTGCCCCTCCTGAGTTTTCCCATGACACCCTCTACCTGCCCAGTTAAATCTCCCTGTTCACTCTGTCTCACCCATGGTGGTGGCTGATACTGCCTAGTTCACAGACCTCTGGGCAGAGGCTATATGAGCAGCAACACTGACATCTCCATCATCAATCAGAAAATATGAGTAAAATGATCTTAATAAATCCCTGATTGTTATAAAGTGTCAATGAGTTAAACTCTGAGAATAATGCCAAAGGGGGGGAAATTATCTGAAATGATAATTCAGATAATGAAAGCTTTTGCAAATGGAAATTTTCAGGAACTCAGAAAAGTCATCAAACAAGTCTAAAATTTAAAAAATTAAAAAGGAGTATGTGTGTGTGTCTCAAACAAATCAGAGAATGAATTAAATTAAGACTAGCTAACACTCACTGAAAACTCTCTAGGAGCACTACTGTGCTGAGCACTTTACCTGCATTAGTCATTTAATTCTAGCAGCAGCCCCTGAAGTGGGTCATTATCTCTGCTTAACAAGCAAGGAAACTGAGTCAATAACTTGGCCTCATAGTATTAAGTGTCTGAGCCAAGATTTAAACCAATGTTTGTTTGACTCAAATGATGTGCTTTTAAACACTATGATGCAGATAAAAGACAAGAGAAGATACAGGAGTATCTTGGCACTTTTAAAAGTAATTTGTGGGTCACTGTCTGCCCAGGCTCAGTCCCCCCCTTCCATTTAATGTTGCTGTGTTCGCTGGGAAGCAGAGCCTGCCCTGCACTGCTCAGAGAACTGTGTGCTAGTCTATCCTCACTGGAAAAGTATTTGTCAAAAAGAGACCCCCAAAACACAATTCCCCTTCTAGGAATTGATCCTAAAATGTAGTAAAAAACTCAGAAAAAGCAATGCTGAAAACACAAAAGCAGCTTCAATAAGTTTAACTGTAATAAATTATTACATAATATTATATCCTGCAACCATCTAAATAGTATTATGGGAAAACATTAGTGATATTGGAAAGTGCTCTTATGATTAAGGCAGAAATTCAAGACTAAAAAGTATATATATATAACATTATGCAGATTTTGTGGGTTTTTTAAAAGTATACATACACACATACTGAGAAAAAATGTTTGGAAAAAGTCCATAAAACATTACCAATGGCTACTCTGAGTTCTACATCTACTTGTGATTTGTATTTTTTCTTTGAATTTTTCTGTATAATGAGTATACATGATTTTTATATTATAAAACATTAATGATAGAATTTTTTTAAAAGGCCAAATAATTTATGCTATAATGTTACAGAAATCATTCTTTTACTTCTTAATCAGTTAAAGAAATAATAAAGAAAAAGGGAAAATAATAAGAAAACAATGAAATAGGAAAAAATGTGAAGTAAATGTAGCAGGCAAAAGCTAATTGTGAACCATAAATTGGTAATAGTGAAAAACTGCAAATAGTTCATATGTCCAATGATGGAGTAATCATTATATTAACCATAATACATGAATCTATATATGTTTTTAAATAGCTCACAAGCTAAGAGACAGAATGTGACCTCCAAAGCCTAAAATATTTGCTATCTGGCCCTTCACAGAAAAAGTTGGTTGACTCTTGATATAAAATATTATGTGCACATTAAAATAATAAAGATAAAGACTTTGTTATAGCAATATAAAAAGGTATATATAGAATTATATGAAATATCACAAAATGAGGGGATACATAGGGATTAGCAGAGACCAAAATCTATTACAGTATCTGTTTTTATTCATTCATTCACTGTCACATATTTTTGGACCACTCACTATGTGCCAGACCCTGTTCCTGCATATAAGAAATATCACGAACAAAACTGACAAGAATCCCTGCCCCCAAGGAACTTACACTCTAGTGGGAGGAAGGCAGGCTGCAAATAATAACTAGTATGCCTGAAGGTAAGCCAATGTTATCTGAAGATTGTGTGTAGAGTAGGCGAAGCAAATCTCCCTGAGAAGGTGACATTTGGTCAAAACTTGGAAGAAGGTAGAGGCATTAGTGATGTGGATTGTGGGTGGAAGAGCATTCCAGGCAGAGGCCCAGAGGATGGAGTATATCTGGAAAGTAGAGGAAAGGAAAAAAATGCCAACACACTGATCCTGGTAAGTTAGGCAGAAAAAGAGGAGGTAGGTGGGAGAGGTACATGGGTGGGGTCAGATCATATCTGGGCGTTGAAGACTTTTGCAAGGACTGGGAACAAAGTTTAAACAGAGAAGTGGTCTGATGTGAGTTGCATCTTGAAAGGATGGCTGTGGCCACTGTAATGGTCATAGACTATGGGGACAGTGGTGGCATCAGGGACACCTGGCAGGAGGCCAATTGTAGGGTCCAGGAAAGAGAGCAATTGGTAGTGGCTCAAAATAGTGAGGAGAGCTCAGGTCCTGGTTATATTTTGAAGGGGAGACAGAACCATAATGATTTCTTACAAGAGCATGTCGATCAGGAGAGGCAAGAATAACACCCCAGTTTTTTGGCACTAGGATCTGAAAGGTCAGGGTTGCCAATTAGGAAGATGGGAAAACTCACTGTGGAGTTCAGCTTCTGAAGTACTAAATGTGATCTATCTACCAGAAATTCAGGTGGAGGTGCTAGATATAGGAGTCTGGAGTTAGGGGAGAGAGCTGGGCTGGAGTTGGACACTTGGGAATCATCAGCATATAGACAGGACCTAAGTCATTAGATCACCCAGGGTGAATGTAAATACAGAAGAGGACCAGAGACCAGTCGCAGAATGCTATGCCAGCATTGAGAGTCCCAAAGGAAAGGAGAACCTGCAAAGGAGACTGAGAACTAGTGGCCAGTTAATGGAGGAGAAAGCCTGGAGCATCCTGGTAGTCTAAGGCAGAAAGCGTGTAAGAAAGAGGAGAAAGTCATCAGTTGGGTCACGGGAGGAATTAGTTAATAGGACCAGGAATTCTCCTTGGAGTTCACAATGTGGCCATCACTGGTGACCTTTACAGGAGCAGGTTCCATGGCAGCCAAAGCACAACCAGAGATGCTTAAGAGGCAAAGAGGGGAGAAGTAGAAACAACATATGCAGGCAGCATTCCTGAGAGGTTTTCTTGCAAAAGAGAGCAGAAAAAATAGAACAGTAGCTGACAGAAGAAATGGAGTCCAGAGAATGTTTTTGTCATTGCTGTTTTTAGGAGAAATAAGGGCATGTTTGTACACTGATATGAATGATCCAGTAAAGCAGGAAAATATGGTGATGCCAGAAAGAGAGGCTGGAGTGATGCCCTTGAGTATGCAAGAGGAGGTGGAATTTAGTGCCAGAAGGAGAGACTGACATGAGCTAGGAGCATGGCTAGGTGGACCCTCTACAGTAACACTGAGTTTACCTGTGTGCCAGAGACTGTTTTTATTGCTGTGCATGTATATTTCTCACTTAAGCCTGGCAACAATCTGATGAGGGAAGAACTATTATTTCATTTTACAAATGAGGAAATGGTCTTGGAAAGAGTAAGTAATTTAGTAAATGGAGCAATCATTTTTGCCCAGGTCTGACTCAATGCCCTTAATTATTGACTTATTTGTTGGTTTATTTGTTGCTTTATTTATTTTAGTTAACATACAGTAGTGATATTAGTTTCAGGTGTACAATATACGGATTCAACACTTTCATACAACACCTGGTGCTCAACATAACAAGTGCCCTCCTTCATCCCCATCACCTATTTTACCCATCCCCCCACCCACCTCCCCTCTCATCAGTAACCATCAGTTTGTTCTCTGTAGTTAAGAGTCTTTTGGTGTGTTTCCCTCTCTCTTTTTTCCCCTTTCTCATTTGTTTTGTTTCTTAAATTCCACATATGTGTGAAATCATATAGTATTTATCTTTCTCTAACTGACTTATTTCACTTAGCAAAATACTCTCTAGCTCCATCCACATCATTGCAAATGGCAAGATTTCATTATTTTTGATTGCTGAGTAATATCCCACTGTGTGTGTGTGTCTATGTGTGTGTATACACATAGACACACACACTTCTTTATCCATTCATCAATTGATGGACACTTGGGCTGTTTCCATAATTTGGCTATTGTAAATATCACTGCTATAAACATTGGAGTACATATATGCCTTTGAATTAGTATTTTTGTATTCTTTGGGTAAATACCTAGTAGAGCAGTTGCTGAATCATAAGGTAGTTCTATTTTTAACTTTTTGAGGAACCTCCATACTGTTTTCCACAGTGGCTGCACCAGTTTGCATTCCCACCAACAGTGCAAAAGAGTTCCCCTTTCTCCGCATCCCCTGTTTTTCTTGTGTTGTTGATTTTAGCCATTCTGACAGGTATGAGATGTTATCTCATTGTAGTTCTAATTTTTATTTCCCTGATGATAAGTGATGTTGAGCATCTTTTCATGCATCTGTTGGCCAGCTGATGTCTTCTTTGAAGAAATATCTGCTCATGCCTTCTGCCCATTTTTAATTGGATTATTTGTTTTGGGGGTGTTGAGTTTTATAAGTCTTTATAGACTTTGGACACTAACTCTATCAGATATGTCATTGCAAATATCTTTTCTCATTCTATAGGTTGTCTTTTAGTTTTGTTGATAGTTTCTTTTGCTGTGCAGAAAACTTTTATTTTGATGAAGTCCCAATAGTTCATTTTTGCTTTTGTTTCCCTTGCCTCTGGAGACATGTCTAGTAAGATGTTGCTACAGCTGATGTCAAATAGGTTATTGCCTGTGTTCTCCTCTCGGATTTTGGCAGTTTCCTGTCTCACATTATGTCTTTCATCCATTTTGAATTTATTTTTATGTCTGGTATAAGAAAGTGGCCCGGTCTCATTCTTTTACAAGTTGCTGTCCAGTTTTCCCAACACCATTTGTTGAAGAGACTTTTTCCCATTGGATATTCTTTTTCGCTTTGTCGAAGATTAGTTGACCATAGAGTTGTGGGTTCATTTCTGGGTTTTCTGTTCTGTTCTATTGATCTATGTGTCTATTGAAAGTATAAGTAATTTAGCAAATGGAGCAATCATTTGTGCTCAGGTCTGACTCAATGCCCTTATTTAATTCTTTAAAAAAAAAACATTGTAAAATATACATAACATAAAACTCACTATTTTAGCCATTTTAAGTGTACAGTACAATCGCACTGAGTACATTCACATTATTGTGCAACCATCACCACCACCCATCTACAGAACTTTTTTATCTTCCCTAACTGGAACTCTGTACTCACTGAACAATAATTCCCCATTTTATTTCTTTTAAATACCCAGGAATAGTGTTTTTATAAAAATGAAATAAACTCCCTATACTAAATCTAAATAGTTACTACATTAAAGAGAGGCATTTCAGATAATATTATTTAAAAAAGTATTTATTAAAAGAATTTTAACAATAAACTATATACAAAGAGAACTGTCCTTAAGTCTTCACTGCTGAGATACAATAAAGGAACTGGTTACTAGGGAAACCAGTCCTGTTTCCTCCCACACATCCAAGGCTGCCATGTTTCTTCCTGGGTGCCCTGGCTCTCCAAAAAGCAAGACTCAGGAGTCCAGACAACCATCTGCATTTGTGGGACAGGTGTGAGTCATGCTGTGCCTAGTCCACACAGAGCCCTCATCACAGTGTGGGGCATGGGAGCTCAGTCTCATTTCTCCAGCCATAGCTCATCTGTCAAGAGCTTAACAAGGATCCTGGCTTCAGAATGGTCTTGGCTTTGCCTCAGGCCTGAGCTCATCTCAGTCCCACTTGAAGAAGGTTAGTCACCATCCCCAAGACCCCACAGGTGTCCTTGCCATAAGTAAGTGTTCTATTGACTGAGTCTTCGGGGTGCCCCTATAAAGGGCTGGGAATTCTTGTATGGGAAATGAGGAATCCTCCCACATGTCCGCAAGTTAGCAGTAGAGCATCAAGAGTATGAGAAGCAGGGAGATTTAGATGAATTCTAGCCTAATTACCTTCTCCATGAAAGTACTTTGAACACCACCTTCAACACTCTAATATTAGTATTACAAAGACTTGGACAGCCAGTAAGTTTATTTGGGGAGAAAAAACCGTAAGACACACATAAATACACATTTTAGTTCTGATATATAGAACACATTTGAGGGACCTGAGTTTTGAAGTGAAATATAAGAATACAATAACTTGGAAAAAAAGAATACAGTAACTCGAAGTGTTTTCCTACATTTCAGAAGAACATTGTGAGTATAATAGCTGCCTGTTGACCTTATTCTGTGGCTGAACTAGACAGTACATAATGAAACTTGGGACCCATCCAGAAGAAACAAAGGAAAAATCTCAATTCACCCAAAGTATATTGGTAATCACTACTTTCTCTTCTGAAAATGCTCACATTTTAAAAACTTTTTGATGATTTTTCAGTAAGGCTAGCATATAATGTTGTTTATCTCCATAAATATTTCTGCATCAAATGATGGGTTTAATATATTAAGTGCTACCTCTGTTAAGCATTATTCTAAGAATTCTATGTGTAATCCTTGTAACAACTCTATAGAATAAGTATTACTATTAACCATTGTGCCAGTTATTAAGCTATTATAAATAGCGACTATGGAAAAAATCAAGAACCTTAAAACATTATGCTAAGTGAAAAAAGCTAGCCACAAAAGACCACATATTGTATTATTTCATTTATATGAAATACAAATTTTCAAAATAGGCAAATCTATGAAGACAGAAAGTAGATTCATGGTTGCCAAAGAACTGGGGGAAGGGTGAATGGGGAGTGACTGCTCTTGGATACAGGGTTTTGTTTGAGGGAGTGATTAAAATATTTGCGGTGATGGTTACACAACTCTGTGAATATACACAACTCTGTGAATATAAAGCCATTGAATTGTACACTTTAAATGGATAAATTTTATCATATGTGAATTAATATCAATGTAGGTGCTTAGAAATATATCAACTATGGTTTCTTGATTAGGTACAGAAACATGGATGGTAACAGCTACAAAATGTATGTGTATATACTAATTTTTTATTCTTCTTGCCTCTGCTGCCACTTATTTTTTATACAACTTTTGATATAAGGAGAGTTTAGTCTAGTCTTTTAGTGACAGAACACTTACATGAGATTGTTGCTAAATTTGAGGAATAATTAACATAGCCTAGAGATGGACAGCATGCCTACCTCCCAAAGATAAATGCAATGACTGCTGCTTTTCTTCATTTTGAGAAGAAGGTAAGTACATCTTTGTTCCAAGGATAGTTGATCTTAGGTGGAAACACGGGGTTGTTTTGGTGTAGTATGGAAGTTCAAATAGTAGCAGGGTGTGTCTGGATGGTGAGTGAACAATGGGGTGGGTTGTGCTGTTGGATCTCACCACTGAGCTCTCCTCCTTCTATCCTCTGCCCCGTGATGCTGGAGTAGGAGTTCTGAAACCACATGTCTGCTTTCCAGTTCACTCCATGTTGGGCTCTGCCTGCTGGCGCAAGAGACTGGAGGGATAGGACAGGAAGAGTAATTTACTCCTTCCTGGTGGTTTCCTGTCTGCTTGCAGTTCCTTTGGGGGTCACTCTAACAACATTTCTTCAATCCAGGAGCTACTGTTTCTTCTTGAAGCAGTGGATGAATCAAATTTGAAGTTTTTCTGACACAGATCAGCATCATTGCATCCTCTTTGAGCCACTGGCACCAGCCTGATAATGTCCCCTCCTCAGAGGTCTGTGTCCAGGCCAATGGACCCCTTCTCTGAACTCAGACATACTAACACTAGCCAAGTAGCACATCCTCCTCAGAGATCTGTTTTGACTCTACAGGACCTATTATGGGTTAAATAGAGTCTCCCTGCCAAAATTCATATGTTGAAGCCTGACCTCCCAGTACTTCAGAATGTGACTTAATTTAGAAATAGGGTCATTGTGGAGGTAATTAGTTAAGATGAAGTCATTAAGATGGGTCCTAATCCAATATGACTTGTGTCCAAGAGGAAATTTGAACACAAATATGTACACAGACAGAACACCATGTGAAGATGAAGGCATATATTGGGGTGATGTTTCTATAAGCCAAGGAATACCAAAGATTGTCAGCAAATCACCAGAAGCTAGGGGAAAGGTCTGGAACAGAGCTTCCCTTGTAGCCCTCAGAAGGAACAAACCCTGCTGACATCTTGATCTTGGACTTCCAGACTCCAGAACCTAAAATTCTGTTGTTTAAGTCTGTGGTGCTTCGTTAACGGTGGTCCTTGCAGACTAACACAGGACGCTTCCTCCTAACTTCTAAAGTTAATGATTCCAAACTTTGCCTTTTATTACCCTAATCCTGGGGGTGGTAGATGCTTCTTGAAATTACTCTCTCCACAATATCTTATTGTTCTCTTTTTATCTTGAGAGTTACATAGTTACCTTTATATCAAATGAAAGATTCTTTATTTTAAATTCCAAGGTTCAAATACCTTGTATACTTTCTACCTCCTGACTGTAACTTGGCTGGTATACCTAGTTTTCACATAAAGGAACCAAGCACAGAAGGGTTAAACAATTCACCTAAAGGCAAAGAGCTACTGAATAGCAATGCTGGGTTGGTACGGCTTTAGAAACTTTCATTAAGTGGCCTTGTTAGGTGAGAATTTAAGCACTTGAGCCCCCTGTGGCCATTGTACCAGCTTTAAAGAAACCAATGATGAAGGCTGGTTGATCTGCACTGATTGAGTCATTTGTCTACTTCTGAGGGTCTGATTTATGATGGTCATCAACGTGTGATACAAAATCTTAATTCTTTGTGCCCATTCCCCAGCTGCATGTCTCTGCTCCAGACTTGCTTGTCTTTGATCTTATCTTTCTTCTCCTTCCATGCCCCTTACCGGTCATGAAACCATTTGTCACTTCCCAGAAAACTACATATTCCCACTTCGGGCCACTTCTCCTTTCACATAAAGTGGATGACCAAGCTCACCACTTACAACTCCCCACTGAGAAGCTTTTTCCTCTCTACTGTCTTCATGGCCATCCTTGATGTGATTGCAATGCAGCCATTATCCATTTTCGGCTCGCTGCCACATACCAAGTTGGACATCTATAAAAGAGCTCAGACTTTTTCCTTTTCTTTCTGCTGGTCTTAGAGGATCCCCATCAGCCATATGTAGGATCTGAGGGGAGGATGTAGACAACTGTAGTTGACAACATGCAGGTCTGGGCTACTTGCTCATGAGCTTGTTGTGCCCGATGTACCATCTCCATCCAGTGATGGGCTGCTGTTGGGTCCAACCAATATTATGACTTGGTGGGTCTGATAAACCAAGCTAATAATGGGAAGTTGTCCCATGGTCAAGAGTTCCATCACTAACAGAGCCTAGTAACACTTCAGGAGGTTTTTTTCTCAAAAAGTGCCAACTCTGCATGGCTCCAGGACTCCAGAGATGACATTCTGACTCCCCCACTGGGATTTAATACAAATTCACACAGCATTCAGCCCTACAGGCATCACTGACATCATAGGGTCTGTCACATTGCATGGTCCCAAAGGCAGAACTGATTGCAGCATGACTCACTGTAGAGTTCTTTCCTGCTCCAGGCTTCACTTAAAGTTGACAGCCTTCCATGTCAGCTGATACATAGGCCAGAGCACATCCTAGGTGTGTAATGTGGCCAGCAAAACCCAAGGAGGCTGACTAGGCAATGTGCTTCCTTATTTATGGTATGGATGTAAAGTATAGCACTTTATCTGCTACTTTGGAGGGGATCTCTGAGCACCATCTTGACCACTGGACCCCTAAAAACTTTACTCAAATAGCAGCCCTCTGAATTTTGGTATGATTTATTCCCCCCACCTTTGGAAATACACATATCTTACCAATGCCTCCAAAATACTAGCCACTGCTTGCTTGTCCTATTCAGTCAGTTTGATGTCACCAATTTAATGAATTAATGTAACATTTTGTAAGATGTCAAGTGATCCATATTTTGTTGGACTGACATAGAGGGCAGGAAAGCTGGGATAGTCCTGGGAAAAAATTATAAAGAATACTATTGTCTATTTCACATGATTAAAAAAGTTTCTGAGGCTTGTTCTGATGGAAGTAGAAAGGAGCACATCTACCAAATCAGTAGAATCTGCTTTAGCAACAATAGCACATCCAGCCTCCAATATGGTATTTGCAAATGGAATTATTACTTCCTTGAAATTGGTAATCTACACAGTTGCAGAAAAGATAGGAAATTGGTACAAATTCATACAGAAAATTGTGGGGTCAGAAATGGACACCGAATCCCACTCTGAGACATTGTTCTTTCCAATATGTGGAAGTTTGTAGTTAGCAAGTATTTGGTTAAAAAAAGCATACTTGTAGATAATAATGTCTTAACACTGTTCCTCTTTCCCATCCTTGGTTTGGGGCATTCTTCTATATCCTACTGAAAGGATTTCTCCATCGGAACCTCCTACCAGACTGGTTCCTGGAGTTTTCTCTTTGCCTTTTTAATGGGAACACCTGCCATGTGTACTTCTGGTCACAAAGTTGCCTTGACAAAAACTACATGAAAATACCATGAAGTCAAAAAGCAATATGTTTACATAGAACACATTTTGTTAAAAAACTATGTTTTTAAGATTAAAAAAAAATCCCTATTCCTAAAACTTACTCTCTCAACGTTGGCTGCTTGATCGAACCCCATTCTTTCTGATAGCTCTAATCCAATAAAGTCAGGATACTGAGATGTCATTTGATATCAATCATAACTTTAAAAAAGGAGAAAGGAGACAAATAGATCAGGTGACTTCTGGAGTCAGGTTAGAACCAACCCTGAGGCAGTCTGGAGCCTCTACATTTGCCAAAAGGACCCATAGTCTTTATCCCCTGGCAGCCTTGATTAAATAGAGGCCATGAGAGATGCTAGAGCTGCCTTAAACTCTCATCCCCCTTTTTCTATCATGTTTCACAAACTACTTCCTGTCACCCAATTGCCTACTTCTTTCTTCTGCCAGCGGGAAAATTATTAGGTGCCGGCACATTCAATAGATTGTTATTCAGTGGCACTTGAAAATGTTCATTTACTGTAATAGGCTCATTATTCTAGGAATGTAATTGGAACCCAGACTGTTATGACCTCAGGAAATAGAACATAACAAAGCTAGGCAGAAATATTAACTTTGCCCCAAAGCAGTGCAGCCCTTTCCTTGGGGAAAATGGAGGAATCCATCATCCCACCTTCCTATTCTCTCACAAAATCACAAATGGTGGGGTCTTTGGGAATTGTAAAGGACTTCTAATCAAAAATCCTTAATTGACCCAGGGGAAAATTGAATCCTATCAACTTAAAAAATAGAACTTTTATGTCTTGGAGAATTTTTTCTAATGATGATTAAAATTTGGAGTAGCCAAGAACTAGGCAAGAAAGACTGTGTATACTTAGGTTTGTATAGCAACATGCAACACAAAATTGGGTGGACTTATCTTACAACCAGATATGAAGATAAGCACTGAAAGCACTTAAAGTGAAGAAAAACAGAGGGAGGGGTAAAAATTAAAGCCCTTTTTAATGGTCCATGTAGAATGAGGGGATTAGGCAAGATGACAGCACTCACATTCTATTTCATGATGTCTATTATGTGTTTAAAAATTATTAATAAGATGGAGTTTAATACAGATATAATGCACTGTACACCATCCAAATAGCTGATGCAGGAATCTGGTTTGATATTAATGATTTAGAATGGAAACTGTTCAACAACATATGGGCTTAAAATAATTAGAAATGTTATCCCTTTCAGTGTGAGCAATGCTTAGACTAATCTGAGACCTTATTTTTAAGCCTCAGAATAGCTGTATTCCAGAGACCTCATTTGAGTTTGGTTTCCCTTTTTGGAGAAAAGTTTTATGGCCTCATGTGACTTTATAAGAAGGGCATCATTATATGCACACACACATACATATGAGCCATGTTTGAAATTTCTAATTTCAGCCTCTGAACAAAGAAACTATTTTGTAGTATAATAAGACATATTTACTAGATTTAAATGGCAGGCTTATTGTAAGTTTTACAACATTAAAAATGCAATGGTATTTTTTAGACCCAAAATAATTTATAGTGCTTAACATTTCTCAGTTGGATTAAAAACACAGAGCCAAGACCAACAAATCCAGTAGAAAAGGGGGCAAAGGGTAGGAACAGACAAACACAGAAAAGGAAAAATAATTATCTCTTATAAATATGATGGGATGTTCACTGCACTAGGGACAAGAGAAATGCAAATTAAAATCTATTGAGATGTCATATTTTAATCAATCACATTGGCAAAAACCCAAAAATTATTAATACTTCCCATTGGTGAAGCTGCGGGGAAACAGGCCCGCCCATACATTGCCGATGGGAGTGTAAATTGCTACAGACCCAGTGATGAGCTATTTGGCAATAGCTATCAAAATTATAAATGCATATTACCCTTTAACCCATTAATTTCCTCTAATTTTATCTTACAGATATACTTGCACATGTGTGAAATGACATATTTACAAGTTTTCCATTGCAGCATTGTTTATAATAAAAAATTGGAAACACCCCAAATTTCCATTGCCTAATGGGACTATTTAAAAAAAAGTAGAGTATGCAGTTATTTGAAAAAATGAGGAGGATTTCTAAATACTGATATGGAAAAATCTCCAGATGTATAATTTTGTGAAAGAACAGGTAAAAAAGCTGAATGTATAGTATGTCCCTTTTGTGTAGGAATAGAAAGAGAAAGAAGAATATATATTTGCGTTTGCTAGTATTTATAATTAAAAACTCTGGAAAGTTGCCACAAAAAAAAGCTTTATAGAAATGGGATGAGTAGCAAAAAATCATAGGAGGAAGACTTTTTACTACATATCTTTTCATTTCTTTTTATTTTCTTCCAGCTTTATTGAGATATAATTTGACATACAATATTGTGTAAGTCTAAGACATACATTGAAATATGTATATACTGTGAAATGATTACCACAATAAGGTTACTTATCACATCCATCCCCTCCCATAGTTACAATTTTTTGTTGTGTATGTGGTGAGAACTTTTAAAATCTACTCTCGGCAACATTCAAGTATACAACACAATATTGTTCATTGTAGTCACCACGCTGTACATTACATCCCCAGAACTTTTCATCTTACAGCTGGAATTTTGTACCCTTTGAGCTCTTCACTCATTCTTATACACCACACCACCTCCCCCACCTCTGGCAGCCACCAATCTGTTTTTGGTTTCTAAGAGTTTGGTTTTTTTTTAGATTCTACTTATGAGTGAGATCATATGGTATTTGTCTTTCTCTGTCTGACTGGGAATAATACATAATGTCCTCAAGGTTTATCCATATGGTCACAAATGGCAGGATTTCTTTTTTTATGGCTGAATAATATACCATTGTGTGTGTGTGTGTGTGTGTGTGTCTGTATTTCCTACCACATTTTTTACATTTTTTTTTTTTTTTACCATTTCTTACCATTCATTCATCAGTGGACACTTAGGTTGTTTCCAAGTTGTGACTATTATAAATAATGCTGCAATGAGCATGTGCGTGTGGGTATCTCTTCAAGATGGTGATTTCATTCCCTTCAGATATATGCCCAGAGTGAGATTGTCAGATCATATGAAAATTATATTTTCAATTTTTTAAGGAACCTCCATACTGTTTCCCACAGTGACTATACCAATTTACATTCCTGCCAACAGTGCACAGGGCTCCCTTTTCTCCGCATCCTTGCCAGCATCTGTTATCTCTTGTCTTTTGGATCATACCTATTCTAACAGGTGTGAGATGTTATTTCATTGTGGCTTTGAGTTGTATTTCCCTGACGATTAGTGTTGTTGAAAACTTTCTCATGTACCAGTTGGTCATTTCAATATCATCTTTGGAAAAAATGTCTATCCAGGTCCTTTGCCCAGTTTTTAATTGAATTTCTTATTTTATTGTTATTCATTTACACGAGTTCCTTATATTTTTTGGATATTAACCCCTTATCAGATATGTGGTTTGCAAATATTTTCTTCCACTCCATAGGTTGCCTTTTCATTTTGTTGACAGCTTCTTTCATTGTGCGGAATTTTTTGGTTTGATATCATCCACTTATTTAATTTTCTTTTGTTACTAAATATTTTCATTTCTTTGTTTGATTTTGAAAGCCATGTGATTTTGTTATTAATCAAATGATTATATTAGGAGTTACTTAGCCAAAAAAAAAAAAAAATCAAAGCTCTGAGTACATGTTTCATTTGGTTCCATTTTTTTTCATTTTAGTAAACGTGTTTTTTAAGTTTTAATTTTAATTCCAGTTAGTTAACATACAGTGTTGTATTAGTTTCAGGTGTACAATATAGGGATTCAACAATTCCATACATCACCCAGTGCTCATCACAACACGTGTCCTTCTGAATCCCCATTGCCTATTTCACCCATCCCCCCCACTCACCTCCCCTCTGGTAACCATCAGTTGGTTCTCTATAGTTAAGAGTTATAAGCTTTTTATTTTGATGAAGTCCCAATAATTTATTTTTTATTTTGTTTTCCTTGCTTCAAGAGACATATCTGGAAAGAAGTTGTTATAGCCAATGTAAAAGAAGTTACTGCTTATATTCTCCTCTAGAATTTTTATGGTTTCAGGTTTCACATTTAGGTCTTTAATCCATTTTTAATTTATTTTTGTGTATGGTGTAATAAAGTGGTCCAGTTTCTTTCTTTTGCATGTTGCTGTCCAGTTTTCCCAACACCATTTGTTGAAGAGACTTTTTCCCATTGGATATTCTTTTTTGCTTTGTTGAAGATTAATTGACCATATAGTTGTGGGTTTATTTCTGGGCTTTCTATTCTGTTCCATTGACCTATCTATTTTTGTGCCAGTACCATACTGTTTTGAGTACTATAACTTTGTAATATAACCTGAGCTCTGGAATTGTGATGCCTCTAGCTTTGCTTCTCTTTTTCAAGATTGCTTTGGCTATTCGGGGTCTTTTGTGGTTCCATACAAATTTTAGGGTTGTTTGTTCTAATTCTCTAACAAATGCTGCTGGTATTTTGATAGAAATTGCATAAAATGTGAGATAACTTTGGGTAGTATAGATATTTTAACAATATTTTTCTTCCAATCCACGAGCATGGAATGTTCTGTTTCTTTGTGTTGTCTTCAATTTCTTTCATCAGTGTTTTACAGTTTTCAGAGTACAGGTCTTTCACCTCTTTGGTTAGGTTTATTCCTAGGTATCTTATATCAGATGCAACTGTAAATGGGATTGTTTTCTTAATTTCTCTTTCTGCTGTTTCATTATTGGTGTACAAAAATGCAACAGATTTCTGTATATTGATTTTGTATCCTGCAACTTTATTGAATTAATTTATCAGTTCTAGAAGTTTTTTGGTGGAGTCTTTTATTATCCACTTCTGTGTATAGTATCATGTCATCTGCAAATAGTGAATTTTACTTCTTCCTTACTGATTTGGATGCCTTTTATTTCTTTTTGTTGTTTGATTGCTGAGGTTAGGACTTCCAGTACCAAGTTGAATAAATGTGGTGAGAGTGGACACCCTTGCCTTGTTCCTGACCTTAGGGAAAAAGCTTTCAGTTTTTCCCTCTTGAGGATGTTACCTGTGGGTTTTTCATATATGGCGTTTATTATGTTGAGGTATGTTCCCTCTAAACCTAGTTTGTTGAAGGTTTTTATCATGAATAGATGTTGTTCTTTGTCAAATGATTTTTTTGCATCTATTAAAATGATCATATGATTTTTATCCTTTCTCTTATTGATGTGATGTGTCATGTTGATTGATTTGCTAATATTGAACCACTCTTGCAACCCAGGAATAAATCCCACTTGATCATAGTGAATAATTTGTTTAATGTATTGTTGGATTTGGTTTACTAGTATTTTGTTAAGGATTTTTGCATCTATGTTCATCAGGACTATTGGCCTGCTCTCTTTTCCTGTGGTGTCTTTATCTGGTTTTGGGATCAGGGTAATGTTGGCCTCATAGAATGAATTTGGAAGTTTTCCTTCCTCTTCTATTTTTTGGAATAGTTAGAGAAGAACAGGTTTTAACTCTTGTTTAAATGTTTGGTAGAACTGGCCATCTGATCCTGGACTTTTGTTTGTTGAAGTTTTTTTATTACTGATTCAATTTCTTTGCTGGTTATCATCTGTTCAAAATTTCTATTTCTTCCTGTTTCAGTTTTGGTAGTTTATATGTTTCTAGGAATTTATCCATTTCTTCTTGGTTGTCCAGTTTGTTGGCATATTGTTTTTCATAATATTCTCCTATAATTGTTTGTATCTCTGTGGTGTTGGTTGTTAGTTCTTATCTCTCATTTGTGATTTTATTTATTTGAGTACTTCCTCTTTTTTTCTTGATAGGTCTGGCTAAAGATTTATCAATTTTATTGATTTTTTTTTTCAAAGAACCAGCTCCTGGTTTCACTGATCTGTTCTATTCTTCTACTTTCTATATCATTTACTTGTGTTCCAGTCTTTATTATTTCCTTTGTTCTGCTGGTTTTAGGTTTCATTTGTTGTTCTTTTTCTAGCTCCTTTCAGTGTAAGGTTAGGTTGTTTATTTGAGATTTTTCTTGCTTCTTGAGGTAGGCCTGTATTGCTATAAGCTTCCTTCTTAGAACAACTTTTGCTTCATCCCAAAAGTTTTGAACCATTGTGTTTTCATGTTCATTTGTTTTCATGTACTTTTTTGTTTCTTCTCTGATTTCCTGGTTGACCCATTCATTGTTTGGTAACATGTTATTTAACCTCCATGTATTTGTGGTCTTTGGAGATTTTTCATTGTGGTTGACTTCTAGTTTCATAGCATTGTGGTCAGAAAAGATGCATGGTATAATTTTGATCTTTTTGAATTTGTTGAGGTTTATTTTGTGGCCTAATATGTGATCTGTTCTGGAAAATGTCCCATGTGCACTTGAAAAGAATGTGTATTCTGCTGTTTTAGGATGGAATGTTCTGAATATATCAGTTAAATCCATCTGGTCCAGTGTGTCATTCAAAGTCATTTTTTCCCTGTTGATTTTCTGTTTAGATGATCTGTCCATTGATGTAAGTGGGATGTTAAAGTCCCCTACTATTATTGTATTATTATTGATTATTTCCTTTATGTTTGTTATAAATTGTTTTATATATTTGGTTGCTTTTATGTTGGGTGCATAAATATTTACAGTTGTTATATTTTCTTGTTGAATTGTCCCTTTATTATTATATAGTGTCCTGTGTCACTTGTTATAGTCTTTGTTTTAAAATATATTTTTCCTAATATAAGTATTACTATTCTGGCTTTCTTTTGACATCCATTTGCATGATAGATGTTCCCTAACTTTCAATCTGCAGGTATCTTTAGGTCTAAAATGAATCTCTTGGGGTACCTGGGTGGCTCAGTTGTTAAGAGTCTGCCTTCAGCTCAGGTCACGATCCCAGGGTCCTGGGATCGAGCCCCACATCGGACTCCCTGCTCAGTGGGAAGCCTGTTACTCCCTCTCTCACTCCCCCTGCATGTGTTCCTGCTCTCACTATCTCTCTCTCTGTCAAATAAATAAAATAAATAAAATCTTTAAAAAAATAAAAAATAAATAAAATGAATCTCTTGTAGGTAGCTTATAGATGGACCTTGTTTTTCTTTAATCCTTCCTGTCACCCTATGTCTTTTGATTAGTGTGTTTAGTTCATTTACATTCAAAGTAATTATTGATAGATATGCATTAATTGTCATTTTATTATTTGTTTTGTGGTTGTTTCTGAAGATTTCCTCTGATCCTTTCTTGTCTTTCTTTCATGGTTTGCTGGTGTTCTTTAGTGATATATATGGATTTCTTTCTCTTTATTCTTCGCATATTTATTAGTGGTTTTTGGTTTATGGTTACCCTTAGGTTTGTATATAACATCTTGTGCATATAGCAGTTTATATTAAGTTGATGGTTGTTTAAGTTTGAACTCATTCTTTCCTCCTCTCCTCCCCTGTATTTTAGGTATATGGTGTCATATGTCAATCCTTTTATTTTGTGAGTTCCTTGACTGATTTTTACAGAAATATTAATTTTTACTGCTTTTGTGTCTCCTAACTTCATACTGTCACTTTTGGTCTCTCCTTTCCACTCAAAGAATCTCCTTAACTATTTCTTGTAGGGCTGGTTTAGTGGTCATGAACTCCTTTAGTTTTTGTTTGTCTGGGAAACTCTTTATCTCTCCTTGTATTCTGAATGATAGCCTTGCTGGATAGAGTATTGTTGGCTGCAGATTTTTCCCAGTCAGCACTTTGAATATATCATGCCACTCTATGGCAAGGAAAGTTTTGGCTGAAAAATCCCCTGATAGCCTTATGGATTTTCTCTTGTATGTCACTGTCTTCTTTTGTTTTGCTGCTTTTAAATTTTTTCTTTATCACTATATTTTGCCAGTTTAATTACAATATGTCTTGGTGTTGGCCTTCTTTTGTTGATTTTGATAGGCGTTCTGTGTGCCTCCTGGATCTGGATGTCTGTTTACTTCCCCAGATTAGGGAAGTTTTCGGCCATTATTTCTTCAAAACATTTTCTGCCCCCTTTTCTCTTCTTCTTCTGGGACTCCTATAATGTGATTGTTACTCCATTTGATGGAGTCACTGAGTTCCTTAAGTCTATTCTCATTTTGCATAATTCTTTTTTCTCTCTTCTGTTCAGTTTGATTAATTTCAATTACTCTGTCTTCTAGGTCATTAATTCATTCCTCTGCTTCTTCCAGCCTGCTGTTCATTCTATCAAGTGTGTTTCTCATTTTGCTTATTAAGCCCTTTTTCTCTGCCATGTTATTCCTTATCTCTGTGTTAAGGGCCTCACTCATGTCTTCCACTCTTCTCTCAAGTCTAGTGAGTATCCTTATGATCATATCTTTGTTTGTTTGTTTTTTAGATTTATTTATTTATTTTAGAGAGATAGAGCACAAGCATGGGGAGGAACAGAGGGAGAGAATCTCAAGCAGACTCTCTGCTGAGCACAGAGCCCAATGGAGGGCTCAATTTCATGACCCTGAGATCATGACCTGAGCCAAAACCATGAGTCAGACACTTAACCAATTGAGCCACCCAGGTGCCCCTGTGCCCCTATGATCATTGCTTTAAATACTCTATCAAGCATATTACTTATATCTGTTTTCCTTAGATCTCTGGCCATGGCCTTGTCTTGTTCTTCCATTTGGGATATATTTCTCTGTCTTCCCATTTTGTCTAAGTTTCTGTGCCTCTTCCTCTGTTAGGCAAGTCAGCTATGTCTCCTATTCTTGAGGGTAATAGCCTAATGAAGAAGAGGTCCTGTGGTGACCTGCTGTGTAGTATGCCCTGTTCCCCAGGGCCTGGCGCTTTTGAGAGTTTCTCCAATGTTACTGTATGTGCTCTGCTGTTTTGTTGTGGATGCTTTATCCTTCAGTCCACTTGTCTGCAGAGGCTCTCCATGCCTGCTGTGTGCAGTGTTTGGGCCCTGGCCTCAGTATGGAGAATTTTAACTAGGTGTGCTCTGATTTGCTTGTGAAATAGGACCTGTTGCCACCACCACCAGAACCAAGGCTCTGTAAAACTCCCAAATTGGGAGACACAGTTGAGTAGGGGTTTGGGCTGGTCTTCCAGGGGAAGGGGTCTGCCAGGCTGGGACTGAGGCAAGCAATACTGGGAAGGACAGTTCTACTAGAGCATGGAGGGGGTTGATGGGGCTTGGTGTAAGCAAGCTAGGTAGTGAGTGTTGATGTTGCCCTGGTTCCTGCAGGGTGCCCTTCTCTGTGAACACTACTCCTTCCCCACCACAACAGCCATGATCCATTTCTCTACCAAACTGCATCTCCCACCTTCTCTTTGATGTGGCCTCTTTTCTACCTTTCATTGTGGAGGTGTTCTGCCAGTCTTTAGGTCGATTTGGGGGGCTATTTAAGATGATTTGATGTTTATCTAGTTGTATTCATGGGATGAGGCAAACCTAGTGTCCTCCTATTCCACTGCCATCTTCCAACCCTCTCATTTGGTTCAGTTTGAGTTTATATTACAATGTAATTATAAAAATTGGCATGTATTTTATGGTGGTTGATTTTTTAAAAACGTTCTTTAAAAAATACTTTTAATTCCTTACTTAGACCTACAGTTAGCAGTGATAGATAGAATTAGCCAAGATATCATAATAGTCCCAATAAGAATAACTTCATTACATAAATGTTTAAACAACATGCTAAATTTTTATTGCAACATTATTGCAATAGTTTCTTAATGTGCTTCCACTTGGCCTTCTTTCAGTTCATTTTCAATCTAGTAAAACAGAATCACCCTACTAAAAGCATAAAAAAGGCCATGTCACTTTTCTGCTCAAAACTCTCTAAAGGCTCCCTATCTTGCTCTTAGTAAATGAAAATCTTTGTAATTATCTATGAGGTCTGATGAAAGCAGCCCTCCAGCACCTCCTGTGCCAGGTATCACTGTGTGCCCCTCAAATATAAATGCATTCTTTGCCTGCCTTGCAGTACTAGAGCAGTCTTTGTAGATTTTCCCTTGGCACAATGCCCTGCTTGGTTAGCAGAGGGTACTACAGGAGAAAGGGGTTTCTCTTCTTGGTTGTGGTATTTGATCTTGCTCTCACAACTCAGCTGCCAATGTTGTGCAGAAGACACAGAGATGCCCACCCTCCATAGTGTCTTCCTGGCATCCTTGTGTATGTCTTCTGCTCCATCTGAAATTTATCAGTGAATTTCTCTGTTATCTATGGAACTGTGTCATACCTTCTCATTGACACCTGAATCTGTGCCTTTGTTGGAGAAGGGGGAATATCATCCATGTTTATCCATTCCCTGGGTACCGTGACTCAGCCCTATAGATGGTGGCACTCCTTATATCTGCTTTTCACATATCCTTTAGAGTTCTCTCTACATCTTAGCAGGTAATTCCCCTTTCACTAGTTAATGACTTAAATTTCCCTGTTCAAAAAAACTGTATGAAAAAAATCAGTTAAATTTCTATACACTAACAATGAACATTCTGAAAAGGAAATCAAGAAAACAATCCCATTTATAATAACATCAAAAAAATAAAATACTTAATAATAAGTTTAACATTAGAGATTAGAGACTGGTACACTGAAAGCTGCAAACATCACTGAAATAAATTAAAGAAGAGCAAACTAAAAAATTAAAAGACATCCGTGTTCATGGACTGGAAGACTTAATATGTTGAAATTAGACTTAAGACTTAAATTGTTAAAATGCCCATTAAATAAAAGCAATCTACAGACTCAATACAATTCCTATAAAATGCCAATGGTGGTTTTTTTGCAGGAATAGAAAAAAAAATCCTAAAATTGATATGGAAGCTCAAGGGACTCCAAATAGCCAAAACAATATTGAAAAAGAACAATGTTTGAGGCATCATACTTCCTGATTTCAAAACATATTACAAAGTCACAGTAATCAAAGCAGTGTGGTAATGGCATGAAGACAGACATATAGACCGCTGGAACAGAATAGAGAGAACCCATAAATAAATGCTTCCGTATATGGTCAAATGACTTTCAACAAGAGTGTCAAGACAACATAATGGAAAAAATACAGTCCCTTTAATAAATGGTGTAGGAAAATCGGATATCCACATGCAAAAGAATGAAGAAATGAGTGCTGCTTCCCAATTGCATCAGGCCCTTAAGTAGTAGGATAGGCTATCTCTTCCAGTTGACAAGAGCCATTACCAATATTATTTAGGCAAAAATATTTAATAATTTTGGAATCATCTATCTTCCTCATTCAGGTTGGGCTTTGACAGTTATCAAAAGAGAGTGTCAATGTTTTATAGCAGTTCTGATGTTAGGTACTCACTCTTTGTCCCCATCTGTAAGTTCTTTGGTGCAACCCCAACAGAAAAGAAATGATGGGGTCTGCTCTTTCCATGGGTGATCTCTATTGGCAAATATTAATTTAGTGATCTGTTCTAGAACATTGCTGGGGGTTGATTTCAAGCTTGCAAGTTCATAATTTCCAAAATTCAGCCATTATACTTAAGTAAACAAACAGGATCTTTGCCCTCTCCTTTCCCCTGGTAATACTGCTATAATTCTCCATGAGTTAACATAACAAAATGACTCTGAAATCATATTTCAAAGTTTTTAAAATAAATAACTGGGAAGTTCATCCATTCTTAATTTAATAGCTTGCTAAAATTTCTGAAATGAAAACTCCAATATGTAATGTCCCATATAAAATACTAAAACATCTATAATCCTCAATCACTTATGGTTTAGAAACATTAGGTTATTTTCCTTATAGGTGCCAAATAATCATAAACTCCAATAATCAACTCCAAAATACTAATTTTGCTTAAAATCCATAGTGAGCTGACCTGATCTGGGGCAATCTAGAATTTTTTGTGCTCTTGCCCTAATATTTGTGTGCCTTGGTGAGTCCTCACATTTTTCTATGAAACAGAAAGGTGAAAATAAGACTAAAATCAGCCAGTGGTATCTGGCCCTTCCTGACCACTGCCTGTCCTGTGCAGGTAAGTGTTCTGAGATCCTATGTTGATACATGCCTGCCATATAAGAAAATTCAACCACCAGGTCCCAAGCCAAAGATGTATTAATCTAAGTTATATTAGCAGTTATGACACATCATCCTTTCTTTTCCAAATTTCCCCCATTTGTGCTTTCAAAAGTTGGCTTTGTGCCTTTGCATAACATGTCAAGGCCAAGAAGTTGCTCTGAGCTCATCTGATCTGGAAAGATAAGATAACCTGTCAGATTTTGGATTTTGCTGCCTTTATAAAATGTGTGTATAGGAATGAGTGGCACTGGTGAGAGTTTAAAAAAAATTTAATAAGTGAAAAACTCTGAAGGGTGAAAAGTTGAACATGTCAAGTGGCAGGGTTTAAAGAGCTCATGCCTGGCATTTGGCTCATACCCAGTTCTGGGAGCTTACACTGAATAATCAGGGGATTCAGTGGTGGTAATACAACAATTCCCCTCATTTCAAATGGCTCTTAATTGTGAGAGAGCAGGAACCTAGGATAGCTTCCTCAGAAAGAGCATATTTCTTCAAGCAATATGTCAGAAGATGAGAGAGAGAAGGCAGAAGGGGTGAGGATTGAGAGGAAAAGGGAGGGTAGTGGAAAGGAAGGAAGAAAATGAAGTTCCAGCTGTGGTTTCATCAGTGGTGAGTAATATCCTCATTAAGCCCTCTTATTTTGTTATGTTTGTTGCGTCGAGGGAGGTTCAAATACAAAATTTTTTAAAAAGGTACTGCTATATAAACTAAAGTCATTTTTGGAGACCTGGTGAAGGACACTATTTTATACCAGGAATTTTAGATCTATCATAAATCCAAAAGAATCAAGGTCTTGTATTTACTTGGCCTTGGTCGGTCTGTAATTGAACAGCTGTGATATAAAATTATGCCCTCAAACATATATGCTCTAAAGTGGTAGGATCATAGAATTCACAAAGAAACACACTTTATAATGATTGTTTGCAATCCCCAATAGTTATGAATATGCACTGTATAGCAAAGCATTAACATTCACAGAGTAAAACCCACAGGAAATGCTAGAGAAATATGCAGAAACTCACTGAAGGTTCAGTTCATTTTAGATCAAAAGGACAAATGTGCACACACACACACAGATCTAAATAATGAAGTAATTACTATGTATCAAACTCTGTACCCTAAAATCAGAGAATAACTTTTTTCCAAATAACTTAGTAGTAGTCATTAAAATTGACTCTAGTCAGCCAGAAAGACCTCAAGACATATTTCTCAATTAAAAAGTAAAAATAGCATTTTCTGATCATAATACAATAAAATGAGAAATTAATAATAAAAGTAGAAACTAGAAAACAAATAAACCTACTATCTATAGATAGTAATTCTTAATTCTTCAGTCACTGAAAAATAAAAATAGCAGAATATTTATAAGGCAACATGCATCAGTCCTATGGGGCACAATGAAAGCAGTGCCCAGAGGAAAATAGTAGCTTTAGATACTTATATTAATAAAGAGAGAATATGGAAGATAAGCAAATTCAAGATACAGAGGAAGAATGTGGAAAAAACAACAGGGTGAATTTAGGGAAAGCAGAAAGAAGGAATTTGTACAAATAAAAACAGGATAAATTAAAAACCAGAAAGCAGTAATACCAATAAATGACCCACATGTTGGTTTGATAAAAACCATGTTGGTTGATTTGACTCAAATCAAAATACATTTGAGGGGAGAAATACAAATATGAAAAATTGGAAATGCAAATGCAAATACAGAGTAATTTTTTAAAAAAGTTTAAGTGATCTCTACAATCAATGTGGAGCTCACTCTCATGACCTTGAGATCAAGAGTTGGATACTCTATCGACTAAGCCAGCCAGGCACCCCAAATTTTTTAAATTACAAGAAACTAATTTTAAAGCTTCATAAAAACAAATGTGTATTATCAAAAATGACCCCAAAACTGAAAAATCCACTCAGATCAGTTAACATAGAAGACAAAATTAGTGCACATCTGTTCCCTAAAATGCATCAAATCTGGACAGTTTCACATAATTCTGCCAAACCTATATAATCTGTTTTCAGAGCATTCATATTCCTTTTATACAAGTAGCATAACATTGATAAGGAAACTTCCCAAACATTATTACATAACAGAAAACTACAGGCTTGTTTCACGTATGAATACCAATGGAGAAACTCGACACAAAGCTGTACAAACAGGGCAAATGGCCTTGCTGAACCAGTGTGGCCTGGAGACACTGAGATAGCATCAGTGGTGAATGTGTGGTCCTTTGTTGTCCATCACACTCTGAAGTACTGCCTGGCTCTCTGGCAGAACCAGGGGTGACCCTCCAGGGCAGGGATCTTGACTCCTGATCTGAGGGGCTTATATGCCACATTACTAAACAAGCACCAGACCCTTGCTGGGTGTGATCGGGACCAAGATGCAATATTGGTATGGTGCAATAGAACCTTGGCTTTTGTTCTAACCTGTCAAGTTTCACAAACTGGAAAGGGGAAGCATCAGACCCTCATCTGGTGAGAAAGGAATTGGAGTTCAAACCTTGCAGCTGGAACTATATGAAGGAACAAGGTTAATAGCAGGATATGCCATATCAGCATTCAGGTTTGGAGAAATGCCAGCCCCTATGATCAGGAGGCAGGATCTGGGCCTTGCAGTTGACCAGAACTTATGCCTTATACACTGTACTGTAGTTACTTTTCAGATAGCTTGAAAGAGAAGCTCTTTCTTTTTTCCTTTTTTAAAATTTTATTATGTTATGTTAGTCACCATATAATACATCATTAGTTTTTGATGTGGTGGTCCACGATCCATTGTTTTTGTATAACACCCAGTGCTTCATGCAGTACATGCCCTCCTTAATACCAATCACTGGGCTAACCAATCCCCCCTCCCCCCTCATCTCTAAAACCCTGTTTGTCTCTCAGAGTCCATACTCTTTCATGGTTCATCTCTCCCTCCGATTTCCCCCTTCATTTTTCCCTTCCTTCTCCTAATGTCCTCCATGCTATTCCTTATGTTCCACAAATAAGTGAAACCATATGATAATTGACTTTCTCTGCTTGACTTATTTCACTTAGCATAATCTCCTCCAGTCCCATCCATGTTGATGTAAAAGTTGGGTATTCATCCTTTCTGATGGCTGAGTAATATTCCACTGTAATATATGGACCACATCTTCTTTATCCATCCATCTCTTGAAGGGCAAGAGAGAAGCTCTTTCTTTAGAGGCCAGGTTTCTGGACATCAATCTTGGAAAAATTAATCCTTACTTCTCAAATAGTAAATAGAATCCAAAAAAATATTGAAAGAATAATGTGCCACAACCAAGTAGGCTTACCCCAAGAATTTAAGGATGGTTCAATAATAAGAAATCTATTAATATTATTCACCACAAAAATGTCAAAAGAAAAAAAATTATTCAGTCTCCATAGAAAATTTGAAAATTGGTAAAATCCTAAATCCATTCTTGATTTAAAAAATAATAATTTAGGGGGTGCATGGGTGGCTCAGTCAGTTGAGCATCTGACTCTTGGTTTCTGCTCAGGTCATGATCTCAGGGTGGTGAGAGCAAACCCCACCTCAGGATACATGCTCAGCAGGGAGTCTGCTTGAGATTCCCTCTCTCACTCTCCTTCTGCCCTTCCCCCCCCACTCATTCTCTCTCTTCCTCTCAAATAAATAAATAAATCTTAAAAAAATAATAATTTAGGAAGAGATGAATTCTTTGATAAGGAGATTCCTTTGTAAGAAGATACAGAAACAATAGATGTCCTTTATCATCATTATTATTTAGAATTGTTCTATAGGCATTAGAAATTCAATTAGATAAGAAAAAGAAATAAAGACATAAAAATTGGAAAATGGAAAGTATAATTATCATTTGCAGATGACATTGTTATTTTACTGGGAAACCTAAGAGAGTCAATCTAAAATTATTACAAACAATAATAGAATTCAGCAAAATGACTGAGTAGAAAATTTCTATAATAAGCAATCTTTAAAAATATGATGAAAGAAAAGGCCTCTTTTGTGAAAGTAATAAAAAATATCAAGAATATAATGTATAAGATATTTGCAAGACCTAAATGCTACTGAAAGCCAGAAACAAAGACCTGAACAAATAAAAAGTCATTTTCCCTAAATTAATCTATAAATTAATCTATAAATTTCCCTAAATTAATCAATAAAAATACCAACAGGATACTTTATACTAAATTAATTTTTTAAATTAATGTGAAAAACAAGCATAGCCAAGAATTTATAAGCAAGAATTAGCATGACTTGACATTGAAGCATATTAATTATAACATGGTGCATAAATATACAGGTTAATGAAACAATAGAATATCCAAAAATAGAGCAAAATAAACACAGAAATACAGTGTTTGGAAAATGTAGCCCTTAGAATCAGTGGAGTAAAGATGGATTATTCATTAACAGAACAACTACACAATCACTTGTTAAAACCATAGGTTAAATAACTATCTTATACGTTATAGCAAAATTATTTTAGGCAAATTATAGATTTAAATATGAAAAAAATCATGCCAAAAATACTAGAAAAATGCACAGGATAAATTGTTCTTAAAAAATCTCAGAATAAGAAAGTCTTATTTAAATATCCCACAAACCCAGAAGCCAAAAAAGAAAAGATCGATAAATTTTATTAAATACAAAATGTTTATGCCCCGAAAAAAAACCTTTCACAAACAAAATAAAAATTCTGAACAACAATCTGGGGGAAACATTTGTAACTCGTAACACAAGGATTAATTTCCCTAATATGTAAAGAGCTCCCACAAAAGAATTAGAAACGATCAACAGACCAATGAAAAAAACAGGCAAAGACTATTACTAACAGAATTCACCTAAAATATGTGTATAAGTGGCTCTTAAACATACAAAAAGATGCCCAATCTCACTCAAAGCAAGATAAATGAAAATTAAAACTACACCAAGATTCAATGTTTGCTTACAAATGTGGCAAAGATAAAAATCATAGATAACACCCTGTTTGGTGAGAATGTAGGTGAAGAGAAATTCTCATATATTACTGCTGTTAGTATCAATTTATACAGACAGAGCTTCAAGGGGGGACATCTGGATATATCTGGGAAAGTTAATAATGCATAATCTTTTTGACTCAGCAATTCCATATCAGATATTTATTCTACATATAGAGTCAAGCACATGTAAAGTTAAGTACGTACAAAGATAGACTCATGGTTGTACCACTTAAAAAAAAAATCTGTGTACTGACATAAACAATCTTCAAAACATAATCTTAGGTTAAAAATAAAAGGCAAGGTGCCAACCAATAATACATCTGATGTGCTAACAATTTAGCACAAGAAGAAAAAATGCACCCACATTGGTTTCTCCATCTGTGGTCTATCTCTAGAACACTTCAAGTAACAAGCTAGTAACAGAGCTCCTGGGTGGGGAAGCTGGGTGGCTGGAGGACAGGGGCAGGAGAGACTTACTTTACACTGTAAATGTGTTTTTGTAGTGTATGAATATTTTAAACAAATGGATACATTTCTTAAGAGAGAAAAGAACAAAGCATTTGCCTCTTTTGTTCTTTTTCTCTGCTATGTCAATGAGGAAAAAGGCTTTAGCAGGGATGTTGGGAGAGGGAGTGTGGGAAGAGATGCCACAGGTGATGGGAAATATGGTGGGGGGGGGTCGGTGGAAAACACATCCATTAATTTAGCCAAATATTCTCCTACTCTTCATGTATTTATTCAGCATTTTAAGTTCACCAGTATTTCATATACATCATCCCCTTTAGTGGTCACACAACCCTGTGTGCTCCTTACTCACAGCACTTTCCTTTGGAGCAGAGAGGCCTGGGGTGAGTTGTGGCCCACCCTGCCTCTCTCTCCTCCAACATGGCGTTTTGCACAAGTTGTTATGCATGGAAGGAGCCCAGGAGGAGAGACACAATGAGAGATGCACATAATGAGACTAATGGCCTGGTGCCTACTCCTGTAAGCTAGTTCATCCTCGAAGAGATGGACATCAGGAGACCAAGAGTACAGGGAGAGCAGCCTGAGAGGCCTGGATGATGAGCAAAGACCAGTGGGACGTGGACACTCTACAGAGCCAGAAACACTGCTCAGCCTTCAGAGCCCAAGGGCTCGGAGAAGGCCAGGCAGAACCAGCTCTGAGACGCTGTTATGAACTGACTGTTTGTATCCCCCTGACAAATTCATATGTTAAAGCCCTAATTGCTGGTGTAGCTGTAACAAGCATACATTGTTCTTTTGCTCTTTGCTTTATTACCCTTCACAGATACTATATTTTGTACAAATTGAAGGTTTGTGGCAACCCTGAGACAAGTAAGTCTCTCAGTGCCATTTTTCCAACAGCATTTGCTCACTTCATGTCTCTGGGTCACATCTTGGTAATTCTCACAATATTGCAAACTGTTTCATTATTATATTTGTTAGGGTGATCTGTGATCAGTGATCTTTGATGTCGCTATTGTAATCATTTTGAGGCACCATGAACTGCACCCTCGTATGAGTGAACTTAACTGATAAAGTTTTCGTGTGTTTCAACTGCTCCACTGATCGGCTGTTCTCCCCTCCCTCTCCCCTTCCTCGGACCTCCATAGTCACTGAGACACAGCAATATTGAAATTAGGCCAATGAATAACCCTACAGCCGCCTCTATATGTTCAAGTGAAAGGAAGAGTCATACATCTCTCACTTTAAATCAGAAGCTAGAAATGATTAAGCTTAGCGAGGAAGGCATAAGTGGACATGGGCCCAAAGCTAGATGTCTTACACCAAACAGTTACCAAGTTGTGGACACAAAAGAAAAATTCTTGAGGGAAATTGATAGTGCTACTCCAGTAAATGTATGAATGATAAGAAAGCAAAAACAGTGCCCAGAAATAAACCTATGTCTATATGGCCAATTAATCTATGACAAAGGAGGCAAGAATATACAGTGGGGAAAAGAGTCTCTTCAACAAAAATGGCTGGATAAACAGGACAGCTACATGCAAAAAAATGAAATCAGACCACTTTCTCATGCCATACACAAGTTCAGCTCAAAATGGATGAAAGATGCAAATGTGAGACCTAAAACCATAAAACTTCAAGAAGAAAACATAGGCAGTGATTTCTTTGACATAGGCCATAGAAACATTTTTTTAGATATGTCTCCTCAGGCAAAGTATCAAAAGCACAAACTAACTATTGGGATGATACCAAAATTAACAACAACAACAAAAAAGCTTTTGTGTGGTGAAGAAAACCATCAATAAAACAAAAAGGCAACCCACCAAATGGAAGAAGATATTTGCAAGTGATATATCTGATAAGAGGTTAACATCCAAAATATTAAAAACATATAAAACTCAACACACACACACACACACACAAAATAATCCAATTAAAAATGGGCAGAGGACCTGAATAGACATTTTTCCAGAGAAGACATACAGATGGCCAACAGGCACATGCAAAGATGTTCAACATCACTCATCATCAGGGAAATGCCAATCAAAACCATAATGAGTTATCACCTTATACCTGTCAGAATGGCTATAATTAAAACAAACAAACAAACAAGAAATAACAAGTGTTGGCAAGGATGTGGAGAAAAAGGATGCCTTGTGTACTATTGGTAGGAATGCAAATTGGTGTTAGCCACTCTAGAAAACAGTGTGGAGGTTCCTCAAAAAATTAAAAATAGAATTACCATATAATCTAGTAATTATACTACTGGGTATTTATCCAAAGAAAATGGAAACACTAATTTAAAAAGATATATGCATCCCTCTGTTTATTGCAGCATTATTTATAATAGCTAAGATATAAAGGCAACACAAGTGTCCATCATTAGATGAATGGATAAAGAAGACATTATACACACACACACACACACACTCAGCCACAAAAAAAAAAAAAAAAAAAGAAATTTTTCCATTTGCAACAACATAGATGGACCTGGAAGGTATAATGCTAAGTGAAATAAGTCAGAGAAAGACAAATACCATATGACTTCACTCATATGTGGAATTTAAGAGACAAATAAACAGAGAAAAAAAGAGATTAAAAAAAGAAATACGGGAGCAAGATGGTGGAGGAGTAGGAGACCTGGATTTCATCTGGACCCAGGAATTCAGCTGGATAGGGATCAAACCATTCTGAACACCTACAAACTCAACAGGAGATCGAAGAAAAGAATAGCAACAACTCTCTGAACAAAAAAGCAACCACTTTCTGGAAGGTAGGACGTGTGGAGAAATGAATCCGAGGCGATATTCGGGAGGATAGATGGCGGGGAAGGGAGCCTCAGTCGGACGCTTCTGGCAAGTGATAGAGCCGCAGAGCACAAAATCGGAACTTTTAGAAGTCTGCTCCACTGAGGGATGTCGCTCCAGTGGCTAAGCAGGGGGTGGAACCATCAAGGGACAGTGTGGTCTCAGGACCCTCAGGGTCACAGAAAGACTGGGGGTGCCTGAGTGTGGCAGAGCTCCCAGGTATCGGAGCGGGGAAGCTCGGCGGCAAAGATGGAGCCGAAGCCCAGGCTCTCAGCTCAGGGTTGCCATAAACCATGATCCGCATCACAGTCAGGCTGCTGCCCCTCCAGCAGGGACCCAACAAGCGGCGGATCTGGGGAGACTCCCCTTCTTCCCCCGGGAGGAGCAGCGTGGGAGCGCACCATAGGGATTTGCTGGGTTTGGAGACTCCACCCGGGGTTGGGTGTCAGAGATAGAAATGCTCGGTCACAGGCCGGGTGAGCACGGAGTGCGGCCGGAGACCAGGGAGATGGGAGTGACTGACTGCTTTTCTCTGGGGTCACACTGAGGAGCGGGGCCCTGAGTTCTTGGCTCCTCTGGGGCAGAGATTGGGAGGCCGCCATTTTCACTCTCGTCCTCCAAAGCTGTACAGAAAGCTTGCAGAGAACAAAAGCTCCCGAGAGCAAACCCAAGCAGATGACTTAGCCCGGCCCAGCAAAGGTGGGGCAATTCTGCCTCCGGCAAAGACATTAGGGAACCACGGCAACAGGCCCCTCCCCCAGGAGATCAGCAAGAACAGTCAGCCAAGACCAAGTTTACCAATCAATGAGAACGGCAGAACTCTAGTGCTAGGTGAATACTGCACATAGAATTCATGGCTTTTTTACCATGATTCTTTAGTCTTTCAAAGTTAATTTTTTTTAATTTTTTTTAAATTTTTCTTTTTCCCTTTTTCAACCAACATCCTTATCAATCCCTTTTTTAAAAAACATTTCTATTTTTCATTTTTAGAGTCATATTCTATCCCTTCATATTAGTTAACCTTATTTTTGGTATATATGTATAAGTTATTTTCTCTTGAGAATTTTGGGATACAGTTTCTTCTAATAGACCAAAATATACCCTGATCTCTAGTGTATGGCTTTGTTCTACTCTCCTGCCTGATCACATTCTCCCCACCCCTTTTTTTTAATTCCTTTTCTTTCTTTTTTTCAACTGACTTCTTATTAATTCCTTTTATAAAACCTTTTATAATTTTCATCATTATAATCATATTCCCTCCGATCATCATATTTACCCTTATTTTGGTACATATATAAGTTTTTCTTTCTTTAAAATTTTGGTAGGCAGTTTCTTCTAACAGACCAAAATACACCCAAAATCTAGTGTGTGGCACAGATCTATGCACAAGCCTGATCTTATTTGATCATATTCTTTTTTTTTAATCTTTTTCTTTTTCTTTTCTTTTTTCTTTTTTCTCTCTTTCCCTTTCCTTTCCCCTGGTTTCAATTCTCTTCTTATTTGTTTAGTGTATATTTTTCTGGGGTCGTTGTTACCCTGTTAGCATTTTGTTCTCTCATTCATCTACTCTCCTCTAGACAAAATGACAAGACGGAAAAAAATCACCGAAAAAAAAAAAAAAAAGAACAAGAGGCAGTATCAACTGCCAGGGACCTAATCAGTATGGACATTAGTAAGATGTTGGAACTAGAGTTCAGAATGACGATTATAAAGATACTAGCTGGGCTTGAGAAAAGCATGGAAGATATTAGAGAAACACTTTCTGGAGAAATAAAAGAACTAAAATCTAACCAAGTCGAAATCAAAAAGGCTATTAATGAGGTGCAATAAAAAATGGGGGCTCTAACTGCTAGGATAAATGAGGTAGAAGAGAGAATTAGTGATATCGAAGACCAAATGATGGAAAATAAAGAAGCTGAGAAAAAGAGAAATAAACAACTACTGGATCATGAGGGCAGAATTCGAGAGATAAATGATACCATAAGATGAAACAACATTAGAATAATTGGGATCCCAGAAGAAGAAGAAAGAGAGAGGGGGGCAGAAGGTATAATGGAGCAAATTATAGCAGAGAACTTCCCTAATTTGGGGAAGGAAACAGGCATCAAAATCCAGGAGGCACAGAGACCCCCCCTCAAAATCAATAAAAATAAGTCAACACCTCAACATCTAATAGTAAAATTTACAAGTCTCAGAGACAAAGAGAAAATCCTGAAAGCAGCTCGGGAGAAGAGATCTATAACCTAAAATGGTAGAAACATTATATTGGCAACAGACCTATCCATAGAGAACTGGCAGGACAGAAAGTACTGGCATGATATATTCAGAGCACTAAAAGAGAAAAATATGCAGCCAAGAATACTATATCCAGCTAGGCTGTCATTGAAAATAGAAGGAGAGATAAAAGAGCTTCCAAAATAAACAAAAACTAAAGGAATTTGCAAACACAAAACCAACCCTACAAGAAATCTTGAAAGGGGTCCTCTAAGCAAAGAGAGACCCTAAAAGCAACATAGACCAGAAAGAAACACAGACAATATACGGTAACACTCACCTTACAGGCAATACAATGGTACTAAATTCCTATCTTTCAATAGTTACGCTGAATGTAAATTGGCTAAATGCCGCAGTCAAAAGACACAGGGTATCCAGATTGGATAAAAAAACAAGACCCATCAATATGCTATCTTCAAGAGACTCATTTTAGAAACAAAGACACCTCCAGATTGAAAGTGAGGGGGTGGAAAACAATTTATCATGCTAATGAACACCAAAAAAAGATGGGGTGGCAATCCTTATATCAGACAAATTAGATTTTAAACCAAAAACTGTAATAAGAGATGAGGAAGGACACTATATCCTACTTAAAGGGTCTATCCAACAAGAAGATCTAACTATTGTAAATATCTATGCCCCTAACATGGGAGCAGCCAATTATATAAGCCAATTAATAACAAAAGCAAAGAAACACATCAACAACAATACAATAATAGTGGGGGATATTAACACCCCCCTCACTGAAATGGACAGATCATCTAAGCAAAAAATCAACAAGGAAATAAAGACTGTAAATGACACACAGGATCAAATGGACTTCACAGATATATTCAGAACATTCCATCCCAAAGCAACAGAATACACATTCTTCTCTAGTGCCCATGGAACATTCCAGAATAGATCACATCCTAGGTCACAAATCAGGTCTCAACTGATACCAAAAGACTGGGATCATTCCCTGCCTATTCTCAGACCACAGTGCTTTGAAACTAGAAGTCAATCACAAGAGGAAAGTTGGAAAGAACTCAAATACATGGAGGTTAAAGAGCATCCTACTAAAGAATGAATGGGTCAACCAGGAAATTAAAGAAGAATTTAAAACATTCATGGAAACCAATGAAAATGAAAACACAACTGTTCAAAATCTTTGGGATGCAGCAAAGGCAGTCCTAAGAGGAAAGTATATAGCAATACAAGCCTTTCTCAAGAAACAAGAAAGGTCTCAAATACACAACCCTACACCTAAAGGAGCTGGAGAAAGAACAGCAAATAAAGCCTAAGCCCATCAGGAGAAGAGAAATAATAAAGATCAGAACACAAATCAATGAAATAGAAACTGAAAGAACAGTAGAACAGATCAACAAAACTAGGAGCTGGTTCTTTGAAAGAATTAACTAGATTGATAAACCCCTGGCCAGACTTATCAAAAAGAAAAGAGAAATGACCCAAATAAAATCATGAATGAAAGAGGAGCAATCACAACCAACACCAAAGAAATATAAACAATTATAACAACATGTTATGAGCAACTATATGCCAGCAAATTAAATAATCTGGAAGAAATGGATGCATTCCTAGAGAGGTATCAACTACCAAAACTGAACCAGGAAGAAACAGAAAACCTGAACAGACCTATAACCACTAAGGAAATTGAAGTAGGAATCAAAAATCTCCCAACAAACAAAAGCCCAGGGCCAGATGGCTTCCCAGGGGAATTCTACCAAACATTAAAGAATTAATACCTATTCTGAAACTATTCCAAAAAATAGAAATGGAAGGAAAACTTCCAAACTTGTTTTATGAGGCCACCATTACCTTGATCCGAAAACCAGACAAAGACCCTACCAAAAAGGAGAATTACAGACCAATATCCTTGATGAACATGGATGCAAAAATTCTCACCAAAATACTAGCCAATAGGATCCAACAGTACATTAAAAGGATTATTCACCACGACCAAGTGGGATTTATACCTGGGCTGCAAGGTTGGTTCAACATCCGCAAGTCAATCAATGTGATACAATACATTAATAAAAGAAAGAACAAGAACTATATGATCCTCTCAATAGATGAACAAAAAGCATTTGACAAGGTACAGCATCCTTTCTTGATTAAAACTCTTCAGAGTATAGGGATAGAGGGCACATATCTCAATATCATAAAAGTCATCTCTGAAAAACCCACAGTGAATATCATTCTCAATGGGGAAAAACTGAGAGCTTTCCACACCTACGGTCAGGAACACAGCAGGGATGTCCACTATCACCACTGCTAGTCAACATAGTACTAGAAGTCCTAGCCACAGTATTCAGACAACAAAAGGAAATAAAAGGCATCTAAATCAGCAAAGAAGTAGTCAAACTCTCACTCTTGGCAGATGATATGATACTTTATGTGGAAAACCCAAAAGACTCCACCCCAAAACTGCTAGAACTCACACAGGAATTCAGTAAAGTGGCAGGATATAAAATCAATGCACAGAAATCAGTGGCATTCCTATACACCAACAACAAGACAGAAGAAAGAGAAATTAAGGAGTCGATCCCATTTACAATCGCACCCAAAACCATAAGATACCTAGGAATAAACCTAACGAAAGAGGCAAAGGATCTGTACTCAGAAAACTATAAAATATTCATGAAAGAAATTGAGGAAGACACAAAGAAATGGAAAAACGTTCCATGCTCATGGATTGGAAGAACAAATATTGTGAAGATGTCAATGCTATTTAGAGCAATCTACACATTCAATGCAATCCCCATCAAAATACCATCCACTTTTTTCAAAGAAATGGAACAAATAATCCTAAAATTTGTATGGAACCAGAAAAGACCCCGCATAGCCAGAGGAATGTTGAAAAAGAAAAGCATAGCCAGCGGCATCACAATTCTGGACTTCCAGCTCTATTACAAGGCTGTCATCATCAAGACAGCATGGTACTGGCACAAAAACAGACACATAGATCAATGGAACAGAACAGAGAGCCCAGAAATGGACCCTCAACTCTATGGTCAACTCATCTTTGACAAAGCAGGAAAGAATGTCCAATGGAGCAAAGACAGTCTCTTCAACAAATGGTGTTGGGAAAATTGGATAGCCACATGCAGAAGAATGAAACTGGACCATTTCCTTACACCACACACAAAAGTAGACTCCAAATGGTTGAAAGACCTCAATGTGAGACAGGAGTCCATCAAAATCCTAAAGGAGAACACAGGCAGCAACCTCTTCGACCTCAGCCGAAGCAACTTCTTCCTAGAAACATCGCCAAAGGCAAGGGAAGCAAGGGCAAAAATGAACTATTGGGACTTCATCAAGATAAAAAGCTTTTGCAAAGCAAAGGAAACAGTCAACAAAACCAAAAGACAACCGACAGAATGGGAGAAGATATTTGCAAATGACTTATCAGATAAAGGGCTAGTATCCAAAATGTATAAAGAACTCATCAAACTCAACACCCAAAGAACAAAGAATCCAATCAAGAAATGGGCAGAAGACATGAACAGACATTTTTCCAAAGAAGACATCCAAAATGCCAACAGACACATGAAAAAGTGCTCAATATCGCTCGGCATCAGGGAAATCCAAATCAAAACCTCCATGAGATACCACCTCACACCAGTCAGAATGGCTAAAATTAACAAGTCAGGAAACAACAGATGTTGGCTGGGATGCGGAGAAAGGGGAACCCTCCTACACCATTGGTGGGAATGCAAGCTGGTGTAGCCACTCTGGAAAACAGTATGGAGTTCCTCAAAAAGTTGAAAATAGAGCTACCATATCATCCAGCAATTGCACTACTGGGTATTTACCCCAAAGATAGAAATATAGGGATCCAAAGTGGTACGTGTACCCTGATGTCTATAGCAGCAGTGTCCACAATAGCCAAACTGTGGAAAGAGCCAAGACGTCTATCAACAGATGAACGGATAAAGATGTGGTGTATATATGCAATGGAATATTATGCAGCCATCAAAGGGAAAGAAATCTTGCCATTTGCAACAACGTGGATGGAACTGGAGGGTATTATGCTAGTGAAAAAAGTCAATCAGAGAAAGACATGTATCATATGATCTCACTGATATGAGGAATTCTTAATCTCAGGAAACAAAGTGAGTGTTGCTGGAGTGGTGGGGAGTGGAAGGGATGGGTTGGCTGGGTGATAGACATTGGGGAGGGTATGTGCTATGGTGAGCACTGTGAATTGTGTAAGACTGTTGAATCACAGACCTGTACCTCTGAAACAAATAATACATTATATGTTAAAAAAAAAAAAAAGAAGATAGTACGAAGGGAAGACTGAAGTGGGGAAATCAGAGTGGGAGATAACCGTGAGAGACTATGGACTCTGAGAAACAAACTGAGAATTCTAGAGCGGAGGGTGGTGGGAGGATGGGTTAGCCTCGTAATGGGTATTAGAGAGGGCACATATTGAATTGAGCACTGGGTGTTACATGCAAACAATGAATCATGGAACACTACATCAAAAACTAATGATGTAATGTATGGTGATTAACATAACAATAAAAAAGAGAGAAGAAAAAAATAAATACAGAGAACTGGTGGTTGGCAGAAGGGAGGTGAATTGGGAGTGGGCGACATAGATAAAGGGGATTAAGAATACACTTATTGTGATGAGCGCTGAGTAAAGTATAGAGTTTCTGAATCATTATATTGTACACCTGAAACTAATTTAACACTGTTTGTTAATTATACATCAATTAAAAAAACAAAACAAAATAGCCTTATTGCTAATATGGAGAAAATTGAGTGGTCTGGATAGAAGATGAAACCAACCACAACCTTCCCTTAAGCCAAAGCATCATCCAGAGTAAAGCCCTAACTCTCTTCAATTCTGTGAAGGCTTAGAGAGGGGAGGAAGTTGCAGAAGGAACATCTGAAGCTAGCAGAGGTTGGTTCATGAAGTTTAAGGCAAGAAGCCATCTCCATGACATTGAAGTGTAAGGTGAAGCAGCAAGTGCTGATGGAGAAGCTGCAGCAAACCATCCAGAAGATCTAGCTAAGGTCACTAATGAAGGTGGGTGCACAGATTTCATTGTAGATCAGTATTCTACTGGAAGAAGATGCCATCTAGGACTTGCACAGCTAGAAAAGAGAAGTCAATGCCTGCTTTTAAAGTTCCAGAGGACAGGCTGACTCTCTTATTAGGGGCTAATGCCCTTGGTGACTTGAAGTTGAAGCCAATGCTCATTTGCCATTCCAAAAATCCAAGGCCCTTAAGAACCTTTAAGAATTATGCTAAGTCTACTCTGCCTGTACTCTATCAATGGAACAACAAGGCCTGCATGACAGCACATCTGTTTACAACAGAGTTTACTGAATATTTTAAGCCCATTGTTGAGAATTACTACTCAGATAAAAAGACTCCTTTCAAAATATTGCTAATGGTTTATGTATATGTTGTTTTGTTTTGTGCTGAACCATTGGAAAATACATCATAGCCATCATACTACTTTACCCTGAAGTACTTGCATGCATTTTTCCATTAATCACAACTCCAATTTTACACATAAGAAGATTAGCAGTAAGTTCATAATACCATTTACTAAATAGTCCATTTACAAATTTCTTGAATTGTTTCAAAACACATTTCTATATCTACTTTTGTTTTTCTTTACCTTCAATTCAGGCTCCAATCAAGTTTCATACATTTCATTCAGCTGATTATCTCTTTTGTCTCTTTTCATCTGGAATAGTCCAATCTCCTCTTTCCATGTTTTTGTGGGGTTTTTGTTTTCAAGTAGGCTCCAGCCCTAGTGTGGAGCCCAAAGTGGGGCTTGAACTCATGACCTTGGGATCAAGACCTGAGCTGAGATCAAGAGTTGGATGTTTAACCAACTGAGTCACCCAGGAACCTCATCTGCATTTTTAAAGTTGTCTTGTAGAATATCTAGATTTTTTTTATTGTTTGCTTATGAGTGGAGGAAGTATAATAGTTTCTGAAATATATTAATGGGCTTTTTCCCCCTTTGACATTTTAGAATTTATCTGTCACAACAGAAATTGGGGCTCTTACAGAGGGAATTAAAAAAGAAACAGTTAATATTCCACTTGTGACATACAATATATATTTTTTCCAGTCCAGAGCAAAATCTAGATTTGTCAAGGGAAATGAGGAATTTCTAAACCCCTTACCTATCCTTTTAATACATCATTGAACAAATCTAAAAGACCCAGATTATAGCGTTTTTCCATGGGGTGGGAAGGAAACCCATTCTAAACATGGGGAAGAGGCCATGAGGCTAGCAAGCCAAAATAAGGAGTAGGCAGCTAGAGAAAATGGAAGGCCAACCCCAGAAACTAAAGAAGGAAAAGGAGATTAGGATAGAGTGATAGGTTTGGTCACCAAAGCCCTTTTCCTCCACCCTAAGGGCTAAATGTTGGGGAGAGGAGGGCATGAGGAGAGGGGCTTACAAACATCCAAATAGATGAAGAGGATGTTGAGAATAGAGAGAATCTGTCCTTGCTCTACCATTAGGGCTCTGAGAGGAGTCACCAGTGTCAACTCTAGGTCACTTGATTCAAGTAAAATTGGTAGCAAGTTGTGCCAGGTAAGATGAACAGACTAAGCATAGATGCCCAATTCTCTTTTGGCTCCCAGTGATGTACATGGCCTCCAAGAGTTCCCATATGCCCCACTGGGTGAGGAAGAAGGGGACTAAGGGACTGACTAAGGGACTGTCTAAAGGGGGTTTACTGTGGTGGAGGCAGAATGGCCCCCAGCTGAGGGTTGGAATGTGGACTGCCTAGAGCTACCCATGAGGGGATCTGAAGCCAGGACCATTGCAAACAAAGGGAAATGGCTAATGCTCCCAGAACCAGTGGAAGTCCTGCTTGGACCAAGGCAATGCCACAGGCTCTATAGGCTCGCAGTCCTGAATTTCAGCCTTGGAGGCCAGCAGTTCACCTGTTGAGCAGGCTGATGAAGACTACCTTGCAGAAGAGCCACAGGACAGCACAAGGACCTCACATGTGGGTGCAAGCCTTCCCTGTCATTCTGGAGCCATATAACCCCTTTCCCAAATACCCAGACAACATCCTGGAGAGACCAAGGGTAGGAATTTGAAACCTGAGCATTTAACCAAAAAAAAAATCCTGTTTAGATGAATGGATAAAGAAGATGTGGTGTATATATACAGTGGAATATTATGCAGCCATCAAAAGGAATGAGATCTTGCCATTTGCAATGACGAGGATGGAACTGGAGGGTGTTATGCTGAGTGAAATAAGTCAATCAGAGAAAGACATGTATCATATGACCTCACTGATATGAGGAATTCTTAATCTCAGGAAACAAACTGAGGGTTGCTGGAGTGGGGGGTGGGAGGGATGGGGTGGCTGGGTGATAGACATTGGGGAGGGTATGTGTATGGTGAGCGCTGTGAATTGTGCAAGACTGTTGAATCACAGATCTGTACCTCTGAAACAAATAATGCAATATATGTTAAGGGAAAAAAAAAGAAGACAGCAGGAGGGGAAGAATGAAGGGGGGAAATTGGAGGGGGAGACAAACCATGAGAGACGATGGACTCTAAAAAACAAACTGAGGGTTCTAGAGGGGAGGGTGGTGGGGGGATGGGTTAACCTGGTGATGGGTACTGAAGAGGGCACGTTCTGCATGGAGCACTGGGTGTTATGCACAAACAGTGAATCATGGAACACTATATAAAAAACTAATGATGTAATAGCATCATTATGGTGATTAACATAACAATAAAAATTAAAATAAAAAAATCCTGTTTAACTTGTTGGATTGAAATAAATTTAAATAGGAATTGGACAAAAGTTTGCTTTTTTCTCTGCCATCTATAAAAGTCTCATAAGGAGGATAAAAGCAGTTATAGAAAAATGAAGAATATTTTCTTTGCCTACCTGAATGCAGTCTTCCTTTTTTTTTTATCATGCTGACATATATGTTCATACATGTTAGGGAAAATATAAAAACAAAAAAAAGACAAAAATTATCCTTAGTTTTTTCAACTTCCCATTTTTCGGCTCCTCATTCAGCCCCTTCACTTCTACCCGTGAGTGTCCCCACACCCTCATCCTGTCCCTTGAAGGCCCTACTAGGTCTGACTTCAGTAAGCACTGTCCCAGCTTTCTTTTCTTACTAAGCCCCTGCTCCAATTGCTCAGATAAGCAGAAATCCCCTCAGTGGCCAGAGGCAACTATATCACAGAAGAGAGTGATATGACAAACCTCGTTGCTAACACCTATGATGTAGGATAAATGATTGATAGCTCCTTAACGTGTAATGTAGGCAAAGATTCTTTGCAAAATAAAAGAAAATGCCTAGAGTTGTAACCCAAAGAGGAAGTCTTTAGCAGGAGAATTTCAGTAGTCATGGCTACTAGTTAGGTCCTCCAACCAACTAGTGCCTAGTGTCCACCAGTCCTATCTCATAGATGGCTAGGTTAGCTCAGGTCCACGCAGGAGGCAGATGGCAATTCGAAGGGTTTAACTGGAGAGCTTTTAATGAAGAGACTCTTTCCAGAGCTTTGGACCGGTTAGAGGGTAGTCAGGTACTCCAGGAATGGGAAACCACCCCCACAAAAATGGTAAAGCAGGGAGTGCTCTTCATGGAGGACATCCATGGCCACTGCAGACCCAGGATAGGCAGGAGCAGTGCTCCCAATGGGAGACACAGGCTGTGCGAAGCCAGAGCAGGTGGACAACGGTCAACCACATTCTGCCCCATCTTCTGATATACCACCGGTGTTGTCCCTAGTCCAGCCCAAATGGATGCCAACCTCCCTGGGCACAGAGCTCATGGAGAGGCGTGGAGAATAAATCCCGGGCTCTGGGGCCAGTGGAGAAAAGCCAGCATAGCTCATCTGACCCTCGCAGACAACGTCTTTTTCTTCAGAGATTATACTACTTACAGTAGAATTTCCAGAGTTCACACTTACTTCATGTTCATGAGGACTGACAGGTTTGACTCTCTTGTCAGGGTATGAATTAAAGTCACTCAGAGGCTGAAACACAGAGAGCTGGTACATTATTAAGTTAATGAAATCACCTAAAACATCTCCAAAAGTGAATTAAAATTTTTTTCAAAACAAAAAACCAGGAGGGCATTTTCTAAGAGGGTAATTATTTGGACACCACTGAAAATCAGTGTTCATATGATGTGTTCGCAAAAGACAAAATACACTCTAAGATAAATTCCATCATCTAAGAAAACAGGATTGTTGTATTCCCTGCAGATATCACAGGCATAAAGACAAAATAAAATTATGCTTGTGAAAGTATTTGTAAAGAACTAGGTAAAAATAAGTTTATATTATTATATTTATATATTATTATAATTTTATTTAATATTATATTATATAAAAATAAACATACATTATATTATAGATTCAGAAGAAATTTTTTAGTCTTTTATTTAAAAAGTATTTATTAAGTACCTGCCATGGGCTGAGGCTCTAGAGTGCATAAACTTAAAAAGTCTCAGCCTTCAAAGAATTTATACTCTAGTAAGTACAGGGGTCAGCAAATTGTAGCCCATGGGCCCAATCCAGCCCACTGCCTATTTATTTACAGCCTGTGAGCTAAGAGTAGTTTTTAAAAATCAAAAGAAGAATAATATTTCATGTAAAAAATTATATGAAATGCAAATTTTAATGTCCATAAATAAAGTTTTATTGGAACATGGCCACACCATTTGTTTACACATTGACTATGGCAGCTTCTCACTAGAACCACAGAGTTGAGTTGTTGAGACAGAGACTGTGTAGCCCGCAAAGTCTAAAGTAGTTATTATCTGGCCCTTTACAGAAAAATGTTGCTGATCCCTGGTCTAGCAGAAGACAGATCTACAAACAAATAACTACAGCAAGTTCAAGTCAAGTATATAAGGGTGAAGTCAGGGCAAAAAGTAGGAAAAGATTATATCTTAGAGCAAGGGGAGTCAGGGAGGCTTTATGAAGGATGCGATGTTGACCATTTAAGAGCAAATTTTACTATCCACACAATAATGATGAATGTACCCATCACCATTAGCAGGACTTCCTCCAGAAACTGTTTTTCCAATGCTAGTGGTGGATTTATACAGATCTCCACAAATGTTTGTCCTTTTCCCTGGATGACCAATGCCAAGCACTTGCTAGACTGCTAGATTGACTGATGCCTGGGCATTTTAGAGATACTGTATCTGGCCATGGTATAACTGACTCACTCAGAAATTAAAGCCATGCCGACCTTAATTAAGTAATTAAATGATTAATTAAGTAATAATTAAGGTCTTATTGCCACCGTATTTCCACCAACTCCACTAACACAGAGACAAATGGGAATTTGTCGTTGCAAATGATTCAAAGATAAAAAATAATAAAACGATTGGGTTGAGGGGCGCCTGGGTGGCTCAGTCGTTAAGTGTCTGCCTTTGGCTCAGGTCATGATCCCAGGGTCCTGGGATCGAGCCCCGCATCGGGCTCCCTGCTCCGTGGGAAGCCTGTTTCTCCCTCTCCTTCTCCCCCTGCTTGTGATCCTGCTCTCACTGTGTCTCTCTCTGTCAAATAAATAAATAAAATCTTTAAAAACAAAACAAAACAAAACAAGAAAGATTGGGTTGAAAGCCAGGGTCTGTAAGTGAAAGGATAACTGTGAGAAACCACAGCACTGACTGAAGGACAGAGCAAGAAGCTAAAATAAACCATCAAAGGGAGTTGAGAACAATTGGCCCTGACAAACAGCATTCCCGCAAGAGCAAGCTGCAAGGGAGCATCTTGGGAAAATAACACGTCAGAGCACATAGCCTCATGTGGCAGAGTGATACAGAAATTCAATTCCTCTCCCCAATTCCAAAAATGAAATGACAGAAGCAAGGGGGCCATGCCACTGACTTACTTGAAGTAGGTTATTTTACGAGAGTCTTTGACACTGGTTGAGTGTCCCTCTTGCTTCTGCTTCCTTGAACGTGTTAAGAGCCACAAGCCTTGGTCTTGGGCTCTCAGTGCACGATGGTGACTGATGTTGGTTAGAAACAGTGTCCCCTGCTGGAATCTGGAAGAATTCCCAAAGAAGAACAGCAGGGAGGCAATGACTTGTGCAGAGAGGATGTGGAGTCACCCGGAAAGTGTGAGTGGCAGCCCCCACATCTCTGGAAGGTTCAATCATAAAAGACTCCAAGTAGTTGGAAAAGCTCCATCTTCTTCTTGAGCTCTGGTAGCCTTTCCGCTGTCTGGGTACCTGGTCGAGGACTAAGTTCCTGACCCCATAGCTGGCCAGCCGTAAAGTGGCCTAGCCCTTGCCCCCCACACCAACAGCCAGGGTCTTTTAGTCCATCTTTCCAAGTCATATGATAACAAAGAGCTACAGGAATCTTGGCACAGATAGCAACTCCATTTCTGTTTTCTGGAAGATACGTTCATTTTCATCCTCACGAAAAGTGCATGTTATGCTCTTCAGGATCCACGGCACTTTGCTGGGGATGGTAAAGAAGCTTTGCTCGGACGGGTCCTTGTCCAAGAGGAGCTGGCTATCTGGGAGCACATGGAGAACTCTTCTATGGAATTCTACAGATTGACAATGCTTACATTTCCTATAGCCTCACTGCAATGTTGTGGCCGGGTCATCCCAGAGAGCAAGATTCTTCTTTAAGGAGTAAGGACTAGATCATGAATAAATGAAATATAATTCTGCTGATTTTGAAAGTGTGCATGTGTTTGCATGTAGGAGCCAGATGTGGGTGTGTTGGGGGGCACCTAGGTGTGTTTTGAGTGCCTGTGTGTAAGTATACAAGTGCACAAAGCAAGCTACCAAGAAAAAAAGGGGGAGCGGGAAGGAAAAACATGTTACACTAAGCATAGAATTCAGTGCCCTAGGAATTCAGAGCAGATGGGTCAGGGAGAACTTTTAAGAAAAGGAGAATCTTGAGTCCTGAAGAATGGGGGTTCAGAGCGATGCAGCCTCTCCATCCATGACAGGAAGGCCAATCCCTCATCTTGTCAGTTTTTCATACGTGTTCAGTTCAAGCATGAGGAATTTTTTAGAAGAAGCTGAAGCAATGGGTGTTTATAAATGTAGATCTAAAATGAGGGCACTATAGGGTTATGGAATGAGTTTTATTTACAGTTTCCCTGTGACAGTTTTAATCCTATTGGCATTCCTTACATTATCCTTCAGAGAATTTTTATTCGTGAAAAACAGCAAATTGTTCGTCTCTGAAACACTAGATAGTTTTGTGACTCTGAGACTATTATGAAAATTATAAATGATAAGGAAACTCTGGGCCAAATTTTTTACACGACTCTCCAAGAATTATGTAGGATGGGAATCTGACCCTTTGAGAGTTAAAAATGTTTCTAAAGACAGAGAAGACTTGATGCACTAATGCCAAAGTGCATTAAATCACATTGGTAGTGCAATTATCTCTCAGCAAAGATCCTTGGAGTTGAAGTTCAAGCTGGGGGTCAGGAAGATGGTTGGGGGAAACAGGGTCCCCCTTGTTAAAATAAAGCAATTAGTTTAATATATACTGCAGGGAAAGGAGAGAAGGGAAGGGAAATTCCCCTTGTCAACTGTTGAACATTTAGAGTACTGCTTAGAGCAAAAGTAATAAGGCGCTCTTCATGAAAAAATTGGCCATCTACCATGTCTAAATGCAAACATGTGTGTTCTTTATTTCTTTAATTCATTTAAACTTCTGTTAACTGGGAATATTTTTATGTGCATTCTCAGTCGTTCCCTTTCTCACTCGAACAAAAATATGTCAGGGGACAGGAACTGTGCCCATGCAAGTACATTTAGATACCATAAAATATTTAACAGCTCTTTCTAGTATGGTTAAGCCCCACCAAATGGCTAAACAAACTTTAATTTACAATTCACGGGCTGAAGCATTCAAAGGGCCATAATATTTTGCTGCTGCTAATTTATATCTCTTAGAGAGACATTAAATTTAAAGTGAGCCATTTAGAAGTTCCTAAACCCACATTCCTTTCTGTGAAATAAAGATCTTTGTTTTGAGGAGTTTACAACTTTTGCCATAGGGAGGGAGCAGCATTGCTTTGATAGTTTTAAAGGCCTTCCTTCGCTCCTGGTAGATTTTTTTTTTTTAAAGATTTTATTTATTTATTTGACAGAGAGAGACACAGCGAGAGAGGGAACACAAGCAGGGGGAGTGGGAGAGGGAGAAGCAGGCTCCCCGTAGAGCAGGGAGCCCGATGCGGGACTCGATCCCAGGACCCTGGGATCATGACCTGAGCTGAAGGCAGTCACTCAACCAACTGAGCCACCCAGGCACCCTCGCTCCTGGTAGATATTTTTAAAAATCAGCCTTGAAAATAGGTGATTTTGACCCAACTGGGATCCAAAGTTTGTTTAGTTCTTATTTAAAAAAATGAAATAAATAAACTTCCGGAATGAAACACATGACAACTTAGGTGATTCTCAAGAATATTATTTCAGAGTTTTCAGCTAACCCGAAGGCATCTCCCAAAAGAGTATGATCTACTGTATGACTTCATTTATCTAAAGTTCTAGAGCAGGCAAAATAATCTATATTAAAAAAAAAACCAGAATGGTGGTTGTCTGGGTGAAAGGAGATCAACTGGGAGAGGGCACAAGGGAACTTTCTTAAGGTGAAAGTAGTGTTTTATATCTTGATATGGGGTTTGAGTTACACATGTATTTGCCAAAATTCAGCAAATACACACTTAGATGTACATTTCACTTTATGTTAATTTTACCTCAAAAGAAAAAACACATTGTAAACAAATATAGAATTTTGGTTAATGATGTAGTAAAGAAGTATACTGATGCCTGTAATTTACTCTGAAATTCATTCAAAAAATAAGACAGGTTGCTGAATAGAGAGATAAAACAAGGAGGAGACTAGGAAATGAGTAATGGTAGGATCTAGGTGGTGGGTATAGAGGTATTCCTGTAAAATCCTGCTAACCTTTTGATAATAACATGAGGGTTCTCATAATAACCAGTTGGGGAAAAGGTAAAAGGAGGTACTATTAGCAATTAGGCCAGAAACACAGGCAGAGGTTGGAACCAGTTCAGCCAAGCTCAGACAAATGGTCACCCCACATATAGGTATTCTTGAGTTTTAATTTAAATACTCCTTGGGTCTGAGCCAAGACATGTATGCCCTCTGGATCATCTTAAACAGCGTTAAAGTCCTCACAAAGCTACTGAAAAGTCACACAGTCCCCCTCCTCTAACATAAAATCTATAGGGATCTTTTCTTTTAATTTGTGCAGCAAAGAGCATATATGAGAGACAGTTCTGGGCTATGAGATATGAGTGCATATAAGGGCAGAGTGTCCCAGAAAGCTTTTTAAAGCAGAAAGTCTCATTAGGCCTGCCTGCTTTAGCCTTTTGTCCCTTTTCCTTCATTCATCATCTTTCTTCCTGCCTAGAATACAGTGCCTGGAGATGTGGCAGCCATCTTGCTGCCATGAGGATAAAAACCCACACACCAAGGATGGCAGAGCAGGAGGATAGATGGAGCCTGAATAATTAGCCTTGTGTCAGCTACACTAAGATTTCTTGTTACCTGACTCAATTAAATTCCTTATTTTTAAAAACATCTTCAGGTTTTCTATTACATTCAGTATATTCAGGGTATCTTAGATTAGCTCTTGAAAAGGTTTTGCTTTAATTCACATTAACTTGAGCAATGAATACATTGTGCTGAAAATTTTGACTAGGAAGGAAGAAAGAATTCCACACAACTAAAACAAACAGAGAGGGTCATGAAAGCCAGGTGTATGGGGGACTGAGAGCAAATCAGTATATCAGTATGTCTTCCTGTTCTTCTTCTACCATCCTTAACATTTTTGTACTGAATTTGTTTAAAAAAAAAAAAAAAAAAAGGACAGGCTTCATATGAAGAGAAGCTATCCCAGAGGGCATGATACAGCATCCTGGGAGGGGTTGCAGAAAGAACAAGGGAAATTGTTGCCGAACAGCTAGCCCTAGTTTACACCAGTTGTGTGTTTGAGTATATATAAGGACCCCAGGTGATTCTTTATCCCACCTTCTAACAACAGCCCTCCATTCCCAGCAGATAGTTCTGCCTCAGAGCGAAAGCCATGTGGACTTTCAAATGCCAGGGGCCAAGTGCAGCCACCATGAAATACCAAGTCCAGGGACATCTTGGTGATAGTGATGGGGAGTGAGTCCCAACTGAATTGAAGGCTAGGAGTCACCAGGATACAGTAAACTAGGGGACCTGAGTTATGACACAGACATTGCTGCTACTTGCCAACCCCAGGTCCTCAGAGCAGGTTTAAATAGCATAATAATCTGCACAGAATGAATTCACATGACAAGAAAACATAAAGGAGATACAGATCTCTACCTTTCTTATATTTCCAGAAACAGCTGGCTTCCTGCCCATGGCCTATGTAAAAGTTTAATCTGCTAAATTTTTAGAAAGGATGATTTCACTTAGCAATGGTATGTAGGACACTTTAGATAAGGCCTTTCAGCGTCTGAGACTCGGCATCTCCACATCATTCTGAGACTGTGTAAGGCACCACTTCAAGCGAGGCAGCAGCATGGAGCCCGTAATGCAGGCAGCTAAGGATGGGAACACGAGCAGAGAACTGTCGGGCTGTGTTGCTTTTGAGGTCCACATGGCCAATTTCACTGGACACTCGCTTATTACCAAACTTAAAAAATATTGTAAACATCTTTCAAAGCCAAGCCTTGCCCCACTCCAACAACTAACGCGATGTGAGTGGCCTGTGAGTTTATAAATCTGGAAGTCACATTCAATCACTAGCAAGAAAGGGAGTTTACTTTCATGGCCAAACCTGTTTTCTGCTTATGACAGGATTTTTTTAAATTGCTAGTGAAAATTGCAATGGCACAGATGAAAAATTACCCGGCAAACACTGACTGTTTCACTTTGTGGTGATTATTCTGTTCTCGTTTGTTTTTGAAAATAGTGGCTTTTTTTTTAATTAAAAAAAATACATTTGCCAGTATTAAAGTTCTTGCCCTGTCTTGGCTACACACACAGGTTCAAAACAAGCCATTTCATTTCAGGGAGTGTACCTATCTGCAACAGGCACAAGTGGACATGGTCATATTTATGTCTCTGATTTAATTGTTCCCACTATTATTGGAGCCTTGACTCTCGTGGTTTGAGGTATTTACGCAACTGACACACTGGACTCACATGTGAGCAGCTTAGTGCAGCAGGAAGCAAACATCTGGGCATTTGGGTCTTTGACACAGTTCCCCCCTCAGCACTGGTGCTCAGCATCCTGCAGATGGGCCTTCAGTCACATAGGTCATCCACATCACCCGGACGCTTGGCCACCCATTCTCAGCGAGGTGTTAGATACAAAGAAACACTGTGTGACGTCCAAGATTTTAATTAGAAAAGCAATTCAAATATATTTTACTGGGGGCTTTTTAAATGCAAAAGGGGATTCTCTTAATTAAAAACAAACGGACATAAAAACACATACAGAACTCCAGAAAGTCTTTTTTTCCCAGTTGTTCTTTTTTCTTTTCATGTCTCAGTCACATGTCTGCTTCCCCTAAAACCTCTCTCTTACTTCTCTCCAAGCTCATCAGAAAGACTCCTTCAAGTCCATCTAAACAGAAGATTGCCTTTCTCTCTGCCCATCTCTCCCTTTCTCCTCTCCTAAACTTTCTGGGAATCAGTGAACTCTACCCGGACTCTCTACTTCTGCTACTCTATCATTACTTTACCCCTGGCCGGTAGGGGGCTCTGAAGTAGAGCAGAGTAAGACAAGGGAGCGGGGGGATAGTGATGGGAATAAAGATTCCACAGTTGAAGGGGATATATAAACATTCAGAATGCCTCGTTAGACAAATTCCACTCTCTTTTCTAGGGAATCAGAACTAATAGTAAATCTCAAGATTGGTAGATTTGAACCAGTTCCTTCAGCCAGCTTACTCTTCTACCCTTGTGCTACACAAGGGGTGGGTGTCTGAGAGTAAATGGGAACATCTTCCCTACTCTCTCTATATCTAACAAAAAGCTACTGTCTTCAACAGTCAAGAACAAAGGAATAACCGCAATCACCAAGGTTTGGGCAGATTGTTTTCAGGTCCATTCACATGTACCTGTCTTAACTCTGCCTTTTGGTGAAACCTTGCATCCGCTGAACTAAAATAGCTTATTTATAGTCCTATGTATAACTCAGAAAAGCAAGGACTTTTCTTGGAGATAATCCACAGCCTACAGAAAATCTACTATGAGTTGTGCAGGGTCTACCACAGAGTGTGTGTATGTGTGTGTGCGCACATGCACACACATGTGTGTTTGCCACTGGAATATACAGGACCCACCCAGGAAGGTTTACTCAGCAAGTAACTTGGGTATCATTTGCTTCATTTACTCTTCCAGTTTCTCCTATGCCTGGAGCAGTATAGATACATGATTAAAAACACAAAATTGAGTTATGAGGTCCTTGGAGTATCATATTTTTAGTTTCTTATGACAGAGACAAATCATTGCTAGTGTGTGAGAAATGCCAGTGTGGAGCGGGGGGCATCTGATATTGAGGGCCCCTCTTATTAAGCATTGGCCATGGGTCAATTGCCCTTGGTTGACTCCATCATATTTTGTCTCATTATGTGCTGTTGTGCGGTCAGTGGATCTCCGCTCTCCCAATCTTTCTGTCATTAATGATTGGCCTTCATTCTGGCAGGTTTTTGGCTTGAAACTGAATACTTTTGACAAGTTCTACAAAGACGAGAATTTAGCCAAGGGGCTCTTTTGTCAATTAAAACATTTTATCCCACGATTGCCATTAGGGGCTTTCCAGGGCTCACGAGATTCCTATTGCTGTCTGGATCTCAAGAATGAAGAGGAAAAATGTTAGACCTTCTGAAGTCATCCCTTCAATCATAGGAAAGGCAAATTCTTTCATCTAACATTTAAATGCTTGCCCAGAAAGAAGACATACATGGAAGAAGGGCATTTCCCCAATTTCTCCATGAGTGATTGTCTAGTGACTTAGAATTATCTAGACAGCCAAAGCAAATATATCAGACCTAAGACACCATTTAAGGTTCAAATTGTCCAAATTGGCTGTCGAAGCAAGCTGCTAATTCAGAATGATTCTAATTCACAAGAAAATTGTTGAAACTTCTGCTTCAGCTGTTGAAAGCTGGCCTCAAGTTTCTTAATATTGCATTATATGGAAAATGAGCAGACATGTTTCTGAAGCATATTACACTTATTATTTTATAAAGGTGGCTTTTTCCCACCTACTTCACAATTAATTGTTTAGTTTAAGACACCAGGCTTTGTTCTGGTGGTCATTTTTTGAAAAATTACTTGTTTTACTCAGGTCATATTTCCTTTTTTGAGATGATTTAAGAACTTTAATAAACTGTAATCTGAAAACTCCCAGGATGTTCTTCCTGCTCTTCTGGGAAGAAGACACATAGATGAACCCAGGGCTGAGGCTGAATTATGTTCTGAAAATCCAAAGTCCAAGAGGTCTGGTCACTCCTCAGAGCCAGAGTGGCTGATTTACAATATCACCAAAATCCGTATGGCTGTATGATCACTTTTCGTTTCCACTGCCTTTGTAAATTTTGTGTAATTTAAGAATGTTAATGCAGATAGGGTATGAAGTGCCGGCAAATACTCACAAATCAAGAAGCTCTACCCAAAATTCAAACTTCCTCTTTCTAAATGCCTCTGGATAGAAGTTAATTTTCACCTCTAGCAAGTTGGGATAATGATAGATTTGCTGACCTATTAGTTTAACTTACTAAATTTCTTCACAAAACTTCAGGTGTGTAATGTGAAAACATTTTGGTGAAAACCAACAGAAGTCGTGAGGAACCATCTGAAAGGGACATGATATACACTGAGCTGAATTATTATGGATTTCAAGATATTTCAGCATCCTCCTCAGACTTGGTGCTCTTCAAATTTGTGAGAATTTTTTGTCTCAGAGAGGTCCCAGAATAGGTCTAATTATACAGAGCTAGCCACACACACACATGGGGCAAGAGAAAAAGTAAGAAAGAGGGTAAGTCACTAGAAAATTAGAAAATTATCATATACAGAATGAATGCCCTTCCATCTGTCCTTTTCTTAAAATTATGGAAAAGGGGACATTAAGAAGTCTGGTTGAATATTTTCAGAATTAATTTCTGCAGAATCAAATTTTATTAATATTATAGATCCATTTGCCAGATGACTTTTTAGCATAATCTGTTGGGTTTGTACTTCCAAGGATATTCTTAGCACGACCATTCCCCCCTTTCTTATCCTATTTAAGTTAGAGCAAAGAGTGAGCCATAGTGACTGAGTTACACTCAGGGAGTGAGCAGCCAGGCTGTTCAAAGTCATGGAGGCCACAACAAAAGCCACCAGCAATTTCCTGCTCAGGTAGGAGTTCACTTATTATTTATCCTTTCAGTCCAAAAATATAAAGAGCAAAACCAGAAACTGTCCCTGCCTGTGTGGGGGGCAAGGACAGTCATTCAATGATCACATAAATATATGTTAAAAGGAGAGCTTCGGGGAGCTCTGAGGTTTAACCCAATGGGGACATCAGGAAAGGACTCCTGAAGAAAGCATGGACTGGACTGAGGTATGAAGAAGGAGAGATGAGAGTTAATTAACAGGAAGGAAGGAACCATCCAGGCAGAGAAACCAGTACATATATAAAGGAGGTTCATGTCAGCAGATCAGAGGCTGGGTTGGGCCTGCCATGGTGTGGGGATCTGCTGTGGGCCTGGAGTATGACAGAATGCCAGAGAAAGAAAATTGTGTGAGGCAGTCCTGGGAAAATAGGCCATGGCCAAGCCATGCCAGGATCTCGGAGACCACATGAAGATCATGCTTTCTTAAAGGCAGGGGAAAGGCAATGATGTGGTTTAAGTTTCATTTTTTTTTTTATTTTATTTTATTATGTTATGTTAGTCACCATACAGTACATCATTAGTTTTTGATGTAGTGTTCCACGATTCATTGTTTGTGTATAACATCCAGTGCCCCATGCAATATGTGCCCCCCTCAATACCCATCACCATGCTAACCCATCCCCCACCCCAACCCCAAAACCCTCAGTTTGTTTCTCAGAGTCCATAGTCTGTACGGAGGACATTAGGAGAAGGAAGCGAAAAATGAAGGGGGGGGGGGAATTGTAGGGGGAGATGAACCATAAGTTTCATTTTTAACAAGACTGTTCTGGCTGCAGGGTGGGAACTAAACTCAAACAGGCAACAGAGGATGGGAATAGAAAAGACTATTCCAAGTTGTCCGAAGGAAAGACTTGGATGGCCTGGATGGGAGAGGTGGAGATAGGGATGGGGATGCAGTGGGTGTGGGGTGAGGATAGGAAAGAGCCAGAGATGACTCCCTGTTTGCTCGTTTGCACTCTGGGGAGTTGGTGGTGCCATTCATCAGGATAACGAGCTAGCCAAGCACTAAGCTTTCAAGGGAAAACCCAACTTTGGTTTTAGACCCATCAAAATTGAGCTGCTCTGTGATATCTCAGGGGAAATGTCAAGTGGGCAGTGGGATACACAGGTCTGGGTCTCAGAGGGAGGTCCAGGCCAGAGGTAGACATGATGAGTTATATAACATGTTAAAGGTCAGGCATAAGCATAACTGGCATTACTAATCTATTTGCAAACACAATGCTGGGAGCAAAATTTAAAGTAATAAAAACATCTGGATACCTCTAACTGTTATCAATCATTCTCAACACAGCTCTCCCTCTCCTTCCCTCCCCTCTAGAGTTGACACTTCATTATAACTCCTCCAGGCCCTTCATCTTACAGTTGGGATTCTTCTGGGAAATCTGTTTGCCTCTGGGTTTCACATGTTAAAATCATTGTCTTGCTCCCTGGCTGGGACAGCAAGGGCTCCTCAGCTCAGCAAAAGCTCTAGTATGTGGGTCTCTTCTAAAGCCTACTTCTACGCCCCCTAAGAACTTGAGCGACCCTCCACTCAGAGAATTTCTCTTATCTCTTTGAGTGCTGGCACAGTTTGAACCAGAGAAAATGCTTAAAAGGGATACCATATTTACTGAATAGCATAAAACCTGGAAATGTTATTTTCCAGTAAAATGACAGTTTTCCATGCTCTTGCCTAATGGGTGTTGAATAGTTTAACTGCATGTCATGTATTATACGTTTAACATTGCAAAAATTGGTCAGAGCATCTGACACTCACAAAGACTATTCTGGAAAGAGTTAAGCACTTTGAAATCTAAGTTTATCAAATAATAAACATTTTTTTAAAAGAAGGTTTATAAGGGGTTTTTAGACAAAGAAAACTATAATTTAACTACCTTTTGATCAATCTGAATTTAATATGCATTATCCTGATCTACTCAAAGGGAGTAGCTGTTACAGAAAGAGCTTAACCATCATTAAGACCTGGTTCTAGTGCTAGTTCTTCCTCTTTCTTTCTTTATGACCCTATGGAAGCCATTCAGTCTCTTTGGACCTCAGGGTCTTCATCTGTAAAATGGGAACATTAGTACCTGACTTCAAAGGATGGTTTTTAAAAACTATATATTTATATAAACTCTTTTAACTTTGCCCATAAAATCTATCATTTATTATTATATGACTGTACAATATTATTGCTAAAACTTCCAAAAAAACTTTTCCTGTAACTTTGTTAATGTCTATTTCTTCTTGAAAATGATTTATCAAAAATCCTTTTGTAACTAGCACTCTGTGATTTATGTGTCAGCTTAACTGGGCCACTGGGTGCCCAGATATCTTGTTAAACATTATCCCAGGTATATCTATGAGAATGTTTCTGGTTGAGATTAACATTTGAATCAATAAACTGAGGTAAGCAGATTGCCCTTCCCAATGTGCGTGGGCTTCATCCGATCCACTGAAGGGCTGAATAAAACAAAAAGGTTGAATAAAAGAGAATTCACTCTCTCTGCCTGACTGTCTTCAAGCTGGGACTGCAGCCCTCTTTCTGCCTTCAGACTAGGACTTGGACCAGAATTTGTGTCATCGGTTCTCCTGGTTCTCAGGGCTTTGGACTTGGACTAGAACTATATCACCAGCTCTCCTGGGTTTCCAGCTTGTCAACCACAGTTCTTGGCTTGTTGGCCTCCATAATCACACCAGCCAATTCCTTATAGTAATTCTCTCTTGGATGGATGGATGGATGGATAGATAGATAGATAGATGATAGATAGATAGATACATACATACATACAGATAGATGTGTAGATATAGAGAGATAGATATACCACTGGTTCTTTTTCTCTAGAGGACCCCAACTAATACATACTCGTTCTTCTAGCTGGATGTGGTTGGAGTGCCTGACCTGTTTTTGCAAAACCATGTGATTGAAAGAATGCGGTCTGTGGTGTCAAGGAGATGGGCACCTGGACATTCTCATAAGCCCAGTGTCTTTAAACAAGGTCTCTACACTCTTGGAGCCACACTTCCCTTGCAGTAACCTAATCTCCTAAAACCTTACCGATAGCGGAAACTGACGGGCATATGGCAGGCTTTCCATTAACACTAGTGCCTTTCTCGTTTCTCCTCCTTTCCCCCCAAGCCCCTCTTAACCCATGTGAGCGTCACCCTTCAGAGAGAGCTGTTTCACAATGCCGGTGGCCACCAGGGAGGACAGCAGCCGGGGGTGGGCACTGCTGACGCGTAAGCATTCTGACAGCAAACCACGATTTCTACACACAGTGCTATTAAATGCCCTTAGGGAGTTCACTAACCCTAAAAGCAATTTGAGACCATAAAAACATGAAACATTAGAGTTATGTTTCAGAAAATAATTTCTAAATGTTTTTAACGCCCCAGAAATAATCCACCCTTGCTGCACACCTTCCTCCCCCAGAGCAATGCCAACAGACCCACAGCTGCTGGGGGCTGCCATCCTACACCAGCCAGCACCCAGAGGCCTGGGTGAGGGGGATGCAAAGCCACTGGCATGGCCCTCTTGTCTCATCCTTGCCGTGGGATCAGCCACTTGTTTCCTTTCTCCTCTCTGGGAGGCTCCATCCTTTCTCCTGGAAGCTTTTCCGGAGAACAAAACAAGAGGCCTCATCCATGAAATGCCCTTTCCACAGTGTTGCTGGCTTAAATCCCGGCTCTTATGGCTCTGACCAAATGTAAGTATGTATGACTCAATGGGCAGGTTGGTTATTTTTGGAAGGGCACTGCTGTTTACTTTGGAGAAAACTCACCATGCTAAGAGTGACAAATACTTTTCCCTTTGCTCACAGATAATTTCTTTGGGCCAATTTGGCGCTAGCCAAATTTTTAGATGACTTCTTTTAAGTACCAGCATTGAACCATAAGTGAGAACTGTGTTGGTATATTCCACAGTTTCCTCCAAGTAGATCAGCTTGGAGGAAAGAAAGTTGCTAGCACCACTGGGGACACTGAGCTGTCCTCCTTCACACTGTTATTACAGGAAATGCAAAATCAAAGAGGACATAGTGCAGGCCTTCTTGATGGGGGTGGGGGATCACTAGTCTGAGCTCCCATTATTCCCTGCCAGGGTTCCCAAATAGCTTGTCTTGATGGCTGACCTTCCCTTAGGGACATGACCCAGAATGGTATTCCTCCAAAAGGATTGCCCATGCATTTCAATGTGTCACTATGATCTGTTGTCTCAATGTTCTCCCTGCTTTTCAATAAAAATGAAAGCTACTTCACGGCTACAGAGTTTCATCTGGGAAGATGAGAAAGTTCTTGAGATGGTTGCACAACAATATAAATGTACTTAATGCTACTGAACTGTACACTTAAAAATGGTTAGAATAGTAAATTTTATGTTACATGTGTTTTACCATGAAAGAAAGAAAGAGGGGCACCTGGGTGGTTCAGTCATTGGGTGTCTGCTTCAGCTCCGATCATGATCCCAGGGTCCTGGGATCGAGCCCCGCATCGGGCTCCCTGCTCCGCGGGAGGCCTGCTTCTCCCTCTCCCACTCCCCATGCTTGTGTTCCCTCTCTCGCTGTGTCTCTCTCTGTCAAATAAACAAATAAAATCTTTAAAAAAAAAAAAAGAAAGGAAGGAAGGAAAGAAGAAGAAAGAAAGAAAGAAGAAAGGAAGGAAGGAAGGAAGGAAGGAAAGAGAAACAAAGAAAGAAGGAAGGGAGGAAGGCAGAAAAACTTGTTTGATTATGGTTGTCCATACGCCATTGATGTAGAACCCAAAATATCTTAGTATCAGGAAAAAAAATTAAATGACAGTCTTTCAGATCCCCCCTGTGGTACGTCTGCTACGATTTACTGCACAGTCTAGTTTGATATCAAGTGTTTTCTCTGCCATATATGCATCCATGAACATCGATCTCTCTATGGATTTCTCTCTCTCTTGTTCCTATGCATGGAAACACTCACATGACTGCAGTGGACATTGTGAAATGAGAACAGGAATCATCCAAGGAGATGAAAGAAATGCGACAATAGGCATACATGTGAAGGAATGGTGGGAGCATTTTGCAGATGGATGTGAGTATCAGAGCCCAGTGAGGAATGCTGTGCTCCTGGAGATGGTAGACATACTGCTCTCGGGCACTTTAGCACCATGTACGTCATTCAAACTTCTCAGGAGGCTGCTTAAACTTATTATATGCTGCTCAAAATCCTCCAGAAACCATTAGCTTATATTAAATGTAAAGCCACTAAATTCTTTCCTAATGACAGAGTCATTCAGAGTGGCTAGTTTGAAAGACATACAGCTAACTTTCCACCAGGGACGTTTTATGGAGAAACTCGACCTGGGCGCTGCCTTCTTTAAGTACCCCTCTCAATCACCCCAACAGGAGTTGTCTTGGGGCCGTTGGGAGAGAAAATCACACCAGTGAAAGGCAATGCTGTGCATTTTCCCTTGGCTCTGGAACTCTTAATGGCACGCCCAGAACTCGCTGTCTTGCTTTTGAATTGTGGCCGATTGAGACCGTCAATCATCACAGACAACAACAGTCATATATTTTATTTATAAACCCCCTCATACCCCCAAGCGTTTGGCAGTCACAGAGAAATTTTATCAACAGCTTTTCCTTCGTGTGGCTTAAGAAATTCCTGAAGAAATGTTTGCTTCCTAACAGAATAGCACCAAGCGGGCAGGGAATGCAAGCATCAGTTTTACCTATGCAATGGATCACACGTTCACAGGCAATTTTATTTAGGCTTTCCTATCTGAACTGCAGAAATAACAAGAGCAGAGCAAATTATACCTATTTGAACAATGAAAAAAATGAAGGCCCTGAAGGATGAGGATTATAACCCAAATCTTTATCTTTTAACTCAATGCTTGCTCAGATACATGCATTGAAAGGCACCCAGGGGGCTTTATTAACCTGCAAATTCTCAGGGCTGGTTGAGCTTTCCTGGACAACTCTTGATTCAGCCTCTTACACAAGAAACCATCCAACTTTTAGGTTCTGCATACGGTGAGAGGAGAAGCAGAAGGAAGAGGGCTTTGCTCTTTGAGCCAGAGACAGATGCTCACTGCCTCTCACCTCTCTGCGAGAACGGAAACTAGAACTGTTTCGCCAAACCACCTCCCTTAGCAAAAATAGTAACAATCACTGATTTTAACTGAGCAATCGGTATGTACCCAGTGCTGTGCTAACATGCTTCACGTGCATTGGCTCATTCATCCTCACGACCATCTTATGTGATGGATGTGATCAGATGGGTACTTTTGGGAACAGAAAATAGGAGCCATGGAGAGGTGAGGTGGCCCACATTGCTTGAACTTGACAGAGTCAACACTTCCAACACAGACGATGACAGAGTGTGTGTTGACCACTACTGTACCCAAGTTTCTATTCAGAGAGTTATTTCATAAGCAGTCAAAATCTCCCACACATGTAATTATCAGAGTATCTTCTACTCATCCTCCCCACTCTATCCTCATTCTTTGCACACCAAGGAAGCAAGATAAGTGTCACACACACACACACACACACACCTATCACTGGAGTTTCCTACCCCTGGGAGGACGAAGAATGTTTTGTGCAATTCTGGGCGTGTGTGCCTGCATGCATATGAATCTCTTTAAGGAGCTGAAAATGTAAAGACCTGGTATCCACATCATTGTGTAGATTATTCTACTTTATAGGACACCTCAACTCTGATCTAGTCACAACAGAGGTAGACCTCAGCAGAGCTGAGGCAACTTTTGGAATGCTTGTTACTCATCAAACCAGTGTCCACTCCCGTCCTTTCTTTGCCTGGCTGACACCGAGTCATCCTTTAGGTCTCAACTCAAACGTCCTTTCCTCTAGCTAAGCTTCCAGACTCCCAAGGCCAAGTCAGCTGACCAGTCACAAGGAGACAGAATAACAAACTGTCTGTTACAAAGATAGTGAGAAGTATGTAGGGAGTTCGTCCAATGTGAGAAATCAAAGGAGGAGACTAGAACCCATGCATCTTTGTATTCCTGGTGCCTGGCAGTCTCTAGCATTATAAATACTAAGGATGGGATGAATAATACATGCATAAATATGAATAGAGGTGCTTGTCACATCTATAGTATGTGCATCTACAGTGAAAGTAAGGTTTGGTGAGTTTCTTTATCCTTTGTGTTAACTTTTGGCCAGAAGAATGAAGGGTGGAGATTGTGTAATTTAGGAGTCAGTTGGGCTCACCAGGTCCTCTAGGATTCAAATAGAATTGGCTAAGCCTCCTTCCCACATCCTGTGGGAAGTCCAGGGCCCTACTCAAGATTCCTACAAATTCCATGGGAGTAACATTCCCATGGTCACCTCTTGTTCCAATTTCTTGTCCTGCTGACCTCTCGACCTCATTCAGAGCTCACCTCCACTGACTGCTTTCCTCTCTCTGCTTTATGTGAACCCAAACCTTGCCACAGGTTTCACCTGTGATTTCATGGAGCACCACTCCCACAAGTCAGGGGGTACAGGGAAAGTTTTACTCAAAATTAAAGAATAGGAGGATGATAGCAAATGATTTCAGATGGAGGGTTAGGTGTCCCTCTTCCATATACCTGCTCCAGTGAACGTCTCATTGGCTGACTTTCCCCCATCGTGTGTGGTCTTCCAGCCTGGTGGAAATACTCTTTCAACATTTCCCTACCTTGTCTTTGTGTAGTCTTCTTGTTGCTGTTGCTCTGCACCCATCACACTCCTGTTCTTTTTTAATTCCATGAAGTTCCTCCATCTCTTTGCCATTTCTTGGCCCTTATCAGCTGTGCCTTCATCTCTATGAAAAAACATGCCCATTTCAATGTTTTCCTACGCAAGTTCAGTTCTCTCCAAGAGGGGAAGTCTGAGGTCAGTTCTTAAAGTAACAATTTTCCCCCAGCCTTTCCCAGTAGGAGTTATAATGACTCTGGTACCAAGAGAGAGGAAGAGGAGTAAGGGGGGGAAGGGTGGATGTAGGGTGACATATGGCTGGCTATTTGGCTGTGGACCAACAGTAGCTTAAATGGAGAGATGGCAAGACCAGACAGGGACACAGCCACCTTCAGCTGGTTCTCAAAATACCAAAAGCACTTACTGTGTAATGATCAAGGATAAGAGCTGAGCCTACGACAGAACAAAGATTCTGCTCACCTCCCTGCCCGGGAGGAAGGTAGACAGGAAACACAGCCCTCTTCCACAAGTCTGAGATACCAGCTTCTCATCTGATCACTGGGAAAGCATGGCTGACAAAATATCAGGGCCATCAGAGCTATGGTTTTACCCCTTTGCACTGGCCTCTTCTGTTGTACATTCTAAAAATGTACAGAGATCTCAAGATCCTAACCTCTACACTAGTATTCACCTCCATTTCCTATCTCTGCCCCACGAGCAGTCGGTCCACACTCTACCAGACTCTCAACATGCTAGACACTGTTAATTGCTTAAGTTGCATCCAAAATCCCCCCTTTCCTTCCCCATTTTATTCAGGCATCTGCCCCTCTCACAATGACTTCATCTCCTGCCCTGGGGTACATCCTAACCTATCTTAACCAATCACGATTGCCCCATTCCTACCCCCAAGAGGTATTCTACCCCCCCCCCCGAGGGAATCCTGCAGAGGGGGCATCTCTGAGTCATTTCCTTCTCCTCCGGTGGTACCTGCGTCTGCACAGGTGCCTGGACTGTGCAGCCATCCTGCAGCCGGGCCAGAGGATGGAGGGACAGGCAGGAGCAAGAACCTGGGTCCCCTGAGCCATCATTGAGCTGCTGTTCTGTGAAATAACAAATTATTGGGTTATCCAAGCCAGTTTGTGTGGGGTCAGGGGGCTTTATGTTATTTACGACCGAAAGCAGCTTGACTAATACACCCAGAGCATAAGAATTCTTTCTGCAAAATATGTATTAGATGGTAACAGTGTTCTTGGCAGGAGTAGAGAGAGTATTCAGGGTTTGTCACAATAATCAGAGGGGAGCACCCTGAGCATTTACTGGGCAGGAGCAGGGATGTTAGGTGTCCTGCGATGCATAGGACAGGTGCACAGAATCATCATCTCACATTCCACAAGACTGGAGGATGTTCTGTTGTACAGCCATGATCACATTAAATATGCCTAGATTCTCACTCCAGTTCTTATATAAACACAAAGTATTTTTGCACAGACTTAATATGCAGCTATTGTATAAATCTGAGAGCTTCTTTTTCTTTTGTTTGGAGCTGTAAAGATATTTGTGTGCTATTTTGGAAAATCATCTCACAGACCACAAAGCTGTTCATTGGCTCTGACACTCATATTTGTTTGCATGTATGCTGTGGCATTCCCGACGATTCTCTATATAAATATAGCCATATGACTTCCTCACTATGTTTCCTGATGCAGAACTAGCTGAGCACTTAGTAATTGATCATTATATTGATTTTAAAAAATATGTTTGTAGGTGGGTTATATTTATCTATGAATTTCTTTCATTGGGTATTACAGAATAATTTACTTTTAAAAAAGGAAATGATGGTGGTGATGGTTTCACAGGTATATATATACAATCCTGATCAAAGCGTGCACTCAAAGTCTGTATCATCTAGTGTACTTCCATTATATCCCATAGAGTTGGGAAAAGAGGGGTTCTTGGGTCTGATAGAGGTGAAAGCAGCTAGATTAGATAATCTATAATGTCTTTTCCAAATTTAAAATTTCACAAAACCACTTCGTTATTGTATAAAGAATATTAAGTCATAAGTTCTTTTTTTAAATTTTTTATTGTTATGTTAATCACCATACATTACATCATTAGTTTTTGATGTAGTGTTCCATGATTCATTGTTTGTGCATGACACCCAGTGCTCCATGCAGAACGTGCCCTCTTTAATAGCCATCACCAGGCTAACCCATCCTCCCACCCCCCTCCCCTCTAGAACCCTGTTTGTTTTTTAGAATCCATTGTCTCTCATGGTTCATCTCTCCCTTCAATTTCCCCCCTTCATTCTTCCCCTCCTGCTATCTTCTTCTTTTTTTTTTCTTAACATATATTGCATTATTTGTTTCAGAGGTTCAGATCTGTGATTCAACAGTCTTGCACAATTCACAGCGTTCACCATAGCACATACCCTCTCAATTGTCTATCACCCAGCCGCCCCATCCCTCCCACGCACCCCTCCCAACTCCAGCAACCCTCAGTTTGTTTCCTGAGATTAAGAATTCCTCATATCAGTGAGGTCATATGATACATGTCTTTCTCTGATTGCAAGTCATAAGTTCTAAACAGGTGAGCTACTTCCAGAGTTCTATAGATTCGTAGATGGCACAAGTTGGCCCCTTTCCATTTGCTCTTTTCCTTAAATGTATCACATGAGAAGACACTCAATGGCAATTATTTGATCAGGAGACTCATTATTCTGGTGTGTGTCTCTGCTCCCAGACCATCCTCTTACTTTGCCAAAGAAAATTTAGGAGAAATCTGAAGGTAAAATATCACTTTCAGATCCTCCTCACCCAGCCCCCAAATCTGATCCCAATTACTTCATAAACTCTGTTACTCTTTTGTCTCATTGATTGGTACTTAGAGTCATAGTAGACTCAGAGACACCAAGTTTTGAGAGACATGTGCATCTCTTCACTACTCCATGTTGGGTACTCCTATGTTTATAGCTTGAAATCAGCCGTGGAGGGTATATTTACACTGCAGGTGTAGACAAATGCTACAGACCAGAACTTTTTAATACTGGAGAAGAAGTTATTAAATATATACCAGCATGCCACTGGCCAGAGGGTGAGCAGACACCCTCTTTGCATAGATGTGCCCAAAGTTTGCATATTAAAGCATATACGGTAGAAGAGTCTTGTTGTTAAAACTTCACATAAATTGTAGCTTTGTTTTGAATATTAGATTCTTCTTCTCTGTTATCAGAAGACTGATATCAGAAGACTAGGACTTTCACCTTTTCTAGGTGTAGGTAAAAGATCTTTAGATGGTTGGTAAAAAGGTGGGTTTGTGAATAGATGGGTAGCTGGAAAGTGAAGATGATGCAAAATATGTGTGTGCCTGTGTGTGTGTTATGTATGAAAACTGGCTAGAAATTAAAGCTAACAAACTTTGGCTCCAACTAACAGATTTGACATAAATGGCATGAATGCTGGAAGTTCATTAGTATTCTCTTACTGAATGGGGTTTGGCAGTGGGCTTGTTTTCCATTGGCATGAGGGAGTTAAGAAAGAAACTGCCAACAAGTTTTTAGCCAATCAGATTATAATCAGCATGCTCCACCTGAACTTGGTGCCTACACAGCCATTTCAATTAACACCTGGAAGTCTCCAGTACGTGGTGGGAAGCAGATGAAAAGATTCAGAGTTGGGAAAAATGTGTTAAGGGGCTGGACCTTGAGCTCATAGAGACCCAAACTGCAGCCTGGGGAGATGAGGCAAACCCATGTGTAATGAGATTAGAATCATGCGTCCTGGGGCAGTTATTACACTGACAAACATTGACACTATATATGCTATATATTCTCTCAACCCAAGAAGAAGACTTGAGGACATTCCAAGCATCTGGGCTGTGGTCTGGGTCCCAGGGAATTGTGCTCTGTGGCCACCCTCAGGCTCCTCTCTGCACTCTTCTTTCCTTTTAGCTTGCTGTCTCTTTACCTCCCATGGGCACACATTTATTTGGGACAAATATTTCCTGCCAATCCCAAAATGCCCTCTGCTCTCTCCCAGCTCTACATTAAAACCCACTCCCAGAAGAAGGATCTAATGTCAGCCATTCCCTCCTTATCCATCTCAGCCCAGCCATACCAGATCAGAGGAGTTGTATATCTAATATACCTATGCTCCAGGAACCATGACTCTGGTGAATCTCATCTCCTGAAGAGTCTAAGTTACTGTACATCAGCATGGCTGAGTTTTGCTTCCTCTGCCTAGCTGTGGAGTGGACATATTGTGAGGAATTTTCTGGTTATTTTGTGGATGCAATCAATTGGCTCCAGACAAAACCAAATACTCCTCTGAGTCTGATTTTTGTAAATTTTGAGTTTGTTGTCTTTTTTCTGAATGGTTAGGGTTGGCAGCAAGGGGGATGGGATGGCGATGATTATTTGGGAAGTGTTTCACTCAAAAAAATATTAGAAGGTTAAAAATATAAAAATAAAATAAGAGGTATAGAATAAAAGGTATAATTTGGACCATTTCTGTTCAGAAAAATTCCTTGGTAAGAGGCTATCAGAAAGTGCCATCTTCAGACATCATGATTATGGGGACATTAAATCATGGCTCAGGGAGATCTTGGGTGGATCCGCTGCTCAATACTAAAAAACTCACTTATGTTTACATTTAACCCAAAATAGTAATGGAGAGTGACAACTGGGTGGTTCTGAGAGTGTCTTCATATACCTCCAGTGTCATAGACACCTTCTCAGGTGACTTTTAGAAACATGTTTTCATCCACACAGCCATTGAGATTGAAGTTATTTAATCAGGATTTTAAGAAAAAATTTGAAGTAACACATAATGTTATTCACCCTGGATCTTAGAGGGAAATACCATGTTATGATGGAAAAATCATAACCTCCAAACTGGCCATTTACTAGGCAAAAATAAAATCTCAATAAATTCCAAAGTAGAAATCATACAAGTAAGGTATTTTTGTCATAATATTATTACATACCAAACTTTTTAAAAGGTAAAAATCATCATGACTCTCATACAAATATAAAATGAACACATGAGAGATTTTATTTTTATATATTGCTAACCAATGAGGAAACCAGTAAGGTATTAATTACAATGAGTTCAAAATACAACTCAACACACACACACACACACACACACACACACACACACACACACTTGAGATGTTGAAATGAATTTACAAATAAATGCCATATCCACAGGACAATAATTAATCGCACCACCACTAGACACAAGAATCATTTGCATTAGCATGCAACTTCCTCAACTTAGAGCTCTACAATAGCTGAAACACAGGGAAGTCAGAGATAATCTATAACAGTAGATAACAAAGGATACCCAGTAATTTCTGTCCATTTCACACTTTTCAAAAATGTTCATGTATGTATATATACGTAATTTTTCATTGGATTTATGTATCTATAGATGTAAACAACTTATTGTTAGAATAAGAGTACTTCTCTTATCTTAAAAGTACTTCTTTTATTAAATGTGGTTTTAATTTTTTAAATAATTAATTTATTTATTTGAGAGAGAGAGCACTCGTGTGCACGAGAGAGAGAGAGTACAAACAAGAGGAGGAGCAGAGGGAGAGGGAGAAGCAGACTCCCCGCTGAGCAGGGAGCCCGATGCGGAGCTCAATCCCAGGCTCAATCCCAGGACCTGAGCCAAAGGCAGACGCTTAACCGACTGAACACCCAGGCACCCCAATTGTGGTTTTATACATGTAGAAAAAACAGCATGTTCACATAAATAAGTAGATGTAGGCTTTGTTGAGGTGATGGCATTGAATTCTTTGAACTTCTTCTGAGTTCTATGTCATAATGATCAATAATCAAAATTCTTTTCAATGATCCATCAGCTAATAATTTAATTAGTTTTTCCTTTAACTTCCTTTAACTTCATTGAAAGCAAAGGATTAGTGATAATCTGATTTGCTACCATCATTAGAGTCATTCATGTTCTCAACACAAATATTTTGAAGGTTTCTTTGTTGCCCACGATGACTTTTACATCCTTGAGCAACGCATCATAACAAAGAATAAGAAGTATGCCTTTTGCAAAGTGGGGATGGGCAATTGAGAATTGAGAAGGCAAAAAAGGAGGAAAAGAACAGACATTACTCACTCACAGTGTTAGATTTCTCTTGATACTTCCCAATGTCTGGCACATAGTAGTTTTTTTTTTTTTGAATTAACCAAAAAAATGAGTGAATAAATAGATGTCAAGGCAGATTTACTATAAAACTAACAAAGCTCAAGCTTCGGAACACTTCACTGCATGGGGCCCTTCCAAGGGAAGTTGTCTAAATGAGCATGTTTCTTGAGTGGGACCCTAACAGTGTATTTACATGTTCATATGTAATAAAATTTACAAGAGTAAGATACTTCAACCACAATGAATTAATGTCTTTCCATGCTTACTTCCTGGAAATCACACTTTCCCCTCTGTAGGGTGAATTGGAGTGGCTGCAGGCCACTTGGGATCCAGTTAAGGGATAGTTGGGTTGGGGATATAATTAGTTTGGATTTAATGAGATACATTTATGTGATTTCTAGGAACTCTTCCATACTGCTATTGCTAATTATTCTAATGTAGTATGGCTTCTAAGAATATCCCTATTGCACACTCTCTGCTCACTCAGCAACAAGAGTTAAAGATGTAGGACAAGAGATAAGACTATGTTCTACAGCATCTGGTTGTGGGTAGGGGAGGAGAAAAAAATTTGGTGTATATAGAAAAAGAGGCTACTCTGTGGAAAATTCCTCCAATCATCATCATATAAAATTATATGCACAGGATCATAAATATCTGTCAAAACAAAAATTCACTATGCTTTCTTTTTCCTTTTTTGATGGGAGTGGAATATTTGATAAAATACGAATGCATTTTTATTGCATTTGAAAGATGAAGCATTTTAATAAAATAAATGGGAATTATGAAGCCTTGATTTGGATGTATGTGAAAGGTATCTTCTTTTGGAGTGTTTAAATTTATTAAAAAACTAAGAAAAGTTTAGATTAAGTTCAATAGAATACAAACAAAATTTAAAAAGACATGCAATGGAATCAGTAAGAATTATTCCAATATAGAGAACTGAATTTTAACAAAAAACAAAAATTCAGGTCATTCAAAAGACAGTAATTCACTAAAAGGAAGAGTAAATTCTGAGTAAAACTTATGAATAGGATTGGATCATAGGAAAAATCTAATCAATGAAGATGCAAGAACTATATAAAACACACAGGAATAAGATTTATTTTTTTAATTTATTTTTTAGAGGGTGGGGGCAGAGGGAGAGGGAAAAAGAAAGAATCCCAGGCAGGCTCCATACTCAGCAAAGAGCCAGACACGGGGCTCGAACTCACAACCCTGAGTTCATGACCTGAGCCGAAATCAAGAGTTGGATGCCTAACCAACTGAACCACCCAGATGCCCCCAGAGAGATAAGATTTAAATATTTTCTTGATTTGAAACAAAATAGTTATATAGATGAAGACAGCATAAAACTCACAGGTTGCTATTACTAGCCATTGATGAAACAAATGAATGTATATCATCAATTCAAAAAGTATTTATGATTAGTCAGTGTAGAAGGAAGTCTAAAATGACCTGAAATCTTACAGTTCACATATGATAATAGTTTTCCCAAATTTTGACAAAAATCCTAAACTTTACTGAATACAACCAAAAGTGAGTGGAAAATTAAAAGAAAATTTTCCAAATTTTCAATAACAAAAACTAAAATTTAATGAACCATGCTAAAATAAAGTGTGGATTATCTTTCTGTTCTCTCTTAGAAAATGGTACTACAAAACTGCCTTTTGAAGAGGTCATCAAAGAAGGTATAGCTAAAACAGGGAAAAAGTTTTTTAGAGGTATGCTGGGATGTTGTTTATAAGTAATACATGTTACTCTTCTAGATTTTGTGAGGTTTAAGGTATGTTCCAGAATTTTTACATTTGTAATTTGTTTGGAAAGATTTCAGTCATATCGCTTCCAAAATTTCTTTTGTATGTTCTCTCTCCTCTTCTGCTAATTTAAACCTGATTACTCTGTCCTCTGTCTCTTACCAACCCTCTTGTATTTTTCCAGTCTGTGTCTCACCATGCTTTATTCTGAATATTATTTTCTGATCTAACTTCCAGTTTGCTATATCTCTCCTCAGTTGTGATTAGTCTACTATTAATTCCATCCATGAGTTCTTAATTTTGGTGACTGAATTTTTCAGTTTTGGAATTTGCTTTTGATTTTGTGGCATAATCTGCTTTCTGCCAAAATTCTTAATATTGTCTCCTATCTCCTTGAATATAGTAAGAATAGGTACGGTAAAGTGTGTATTTCTAATTTTTATCTTTCTATTTTTATTAAATTTAGTTCTCCGTTGCTATTAAAATTTATAATTCTGCTATCTGGACTTTCTGGGGCTCTGTTGCTACTATTAGTTGTTTCAGCAGTTATTTGTACCTGCTGTCTTGTCTCCTAAGAAGCCTGGTTATTTTTTATTGTATGCCAGATACAGCAACCCAAAATTATTTGTAGAAATAATTTGTGTCTCAGGTGCTTTTCCCTGAAGGCACCTGCATGGTCCTGTCAGAAGAGCTGAGAGGCTGAGTGATGGCACTGACTGCCTCATGGGGCCAGAAGTCAGCCCCATAGTACAGGCTGCCAAGGTGTGTGTGTGTGTGTGTGTGTGTGTGTGTACAACACAGCCCTTCAGGACCCCAAATCAAAGTCAGTGGGGGGTAGGGGTACCCTTAGTTTGGGTCTAATGGGTTGTATTTAAGGGGTTCACAATCACTTATTTCAAGGAACAGTTAGATTGTTGCTGCATCCTGATCTAGACATGGCTTCCAGGAATGCTCAGAGCCCATTTGGCTGATACACGCGATGGGGTGACCTGAAGGTCCAGGGTCAGAGGTCATCTGACAATCTAAATATGTCTTATAATGCCTGGCACTGGAATACATGAGGAGGGGAGGAGAAACAAGGTTTGAAAAATAGGGAGTCAGAAGCCAGTCTGTGGAAAGATTTTTCAAACCTTACAGCTCACATATGAAAAAAAGTTGATAAAAGTTACTCAAAATTTGACAACACCACCGAAATTTACATGATGATATCAATAGTGAGCTGCAAAGCTGAAAGACAAATTTCTAAACTATCCATAAGAAACACATTTCAATCACTTGTGCTGGAAAAAAGACTGAAATAGATCACTCGTCTCTCTACAGAACTGATACTACAAAATTGGTGTCAGGGAAATGGTAGTTATATGCCAAAAATATAAGGAAAGAAGAATTACAGAGGTGGGTTGGACAGTTCAAATCATAAAGATATTATTTTCCTGGATTTTATGCTGTTGGTGTTATTTTGCAAGTTTTGAAAATTTGTAAACCATTGTGATTTCTTTTCTTTCTAAATGATAACACTTTTACATTTGATTTTGTATTTATTCTTTCTGAAAGAGGACTCTCAAATTGCTTAAACTTCAGGTCCCTCTCAACCTGGGTTTTTACCACTGTGTGTGTTATAAAAGCTTCTTTCTGTGGTCATTTGAGAAGATATTCTTGGCTCTCATTGTGCCACTTAAATTCTGTGGACTTCTGCTTAGTCATCTGTAAAATGAAGAAATCTGCCCAAAACGTCTAAGGTCTTTCATAGCTCTGCAGGCAGGGGCCCTGTGATGCTGTGAATTGTAGAGGCAAGAGCTTTAGTGACAATTTGCTCACTTTGTGATCTGGTAAGATTTACATGTCCTCGTTTGACAGTTGGAGAAAAAAATGACCCAGAAAAAACAAAGCACACAGACAACCTCGGAACTCCTGGAAAGAACAACAGAGAAAAACAGGAGGGTGAGGACTGTGCCACAGTGGCCGGTGTGTCCACGTGCCAGGCAAGGTCCTGGGACACCTGGGCAGGACCTGCAGGGGACATGGCCAAGGCCAGCTTTGCAAATTTCAACCCGCACCAGTGGTTAGCACTGAAGAAAACAGAAGGGAGAATTTATTTGGACAGAGCTTTGAAAGTCCTTCTGCGTTTTCTTTTCCCACAAACCAGAAGTTTGGCGTTACTATTTTTGCATTAAAGTAAATCTTTTAATTATTAAAATTAAACTGTTTGACCAGAAATGACCAAAGGAGAATTTTTTTTTTAACATAGTGTGATTAGAAAAATCACAGGATATATTCCAGATCTTATCTGGGGTAAGGGAGAAGCCAATGTAGCTGGTTTGCAGGGGCAGTCATGAAAAAGCGTAAAATTATTATATGGTTGTCATTAAGTTCTGCTCTTTTAACTTAATGCTTTAAAAACATTAGATAGAGAAATGTTATATAAACTATACCGTGTTTTCTAAATTTTAGTTTGGGTTACATTTGGAGATAAAAAGGTCATCAGATCCTTAGATTTCACAGATAAGTAAAATTTGGAAACATTTTGAGAGACTGATATTGGGCTGCCAAATCCTTATTTTGCCAAGTAAAAACATTTTTTTAAATCCCACCATCTACCACCATGAACATTTCATGAGAGAAAGAAAAACTTTATACCGAGAAAATATGAAAAGATATAATGATATATATTATTGGAATAAAAAACAGTACTTGAAATTTATTAATTTAACTTTATGAATATTTACCTCATAATTGTTTTTCCCAGAAAGAAGTAAAGATTCTGTGACAGGCATGGGTCTAGAAGCTGTGAATGCGGTGCTTATGGAGACATCGCTTTGATTCTGGCATTTGAGAAACCAGAAAAAAAAAAACCCAAAAACCATGATGGTCCTATCAGTATTTCAAACCTATGTAAATTGACAGGACCCACAAGCCAAAGCACAGATCCTGTCAAAGCTCTCTGATTTTCTCACGTGGTAAATCAAAACATGAAATTTTAACATTGCTCTCTTAAGCATCCCCTTCCTGGAAATGCCTATAAGCTTCAAAAATGCAGGGGGTCCAAGATGGAGGGAAGACGTGAGGACTCCTCTTGCAACCGCAGCTAGAGAGAAACCCCAAAGAATCACCGCTATAGTTGCTTCCACTGCCACATGGTGGTGCTGTTGAAGCTTGGTCTTGCACAACCTGATCCCACCAGGAGCGGCCTGCCCCGGGCCACAAGAGGTCTTCAAGGGAGGAAAGGCCCCTTCCTACGTGTTACTTGCTCTAAAGTATTCTATATTTAAGCCCCACAGTTGCAGCTCTTCAAGATAGAATCTTGCCATTCACATAGACAGGTACTTTCTAATACACAGCAGTTCATAGAGATCGGGCATCCTCTTTCTCCATACTGGCCAGCTTAGAAGAGGTGGGGCAGATTTTCTTTAATACCTTCCCAACACAGAGATCCTCCCTGACACCCAGATCTCCATGCTGAAGAACCTCTGAGGGCCCCAGGGTCCTCCACACCTCCCGTCACACGGAGCACAACCTCGGTGATGGCAAGGTGATTCTCCACTGAGGCTTCTACTACAGAAAGGCTGGCATCTCTCTGGCTAAAGAGAGAACTCGGATTTAATCTCTACTCAGGCAACCCTCTGCCAAACATCCCCCTTACACGTTGCCATGGAACCTCCATGCAAACCTTAAGAACTGTGAGTGAGGCACGTGGCCATGAGCCTCCACAGAACACGGAGGGCATGAGCAATGCAAGCCTGCAGCCTGCCCCGATGACCAATGAGGCAGGCAGGGGAACAGCGGCCTAAAGGACCAACCTCATCTCTGCTCAGTACTACCTGGAAGAGTCATCCTAGCCTCGGTCACTGGTGGGGAGGGGGGCAGCCTGGAGCTTCTGAAACTGCAACAGCCCAACTTCCCTCTCCACCTACCCCAGCCCCTCCCCACCACAAAAGGGATACTCTTGAGAGGATGCCCCAGTAAACACTCGGCATGCTAATCTCAAGGTCCACTTCCAGGGATGCCAAACTATGACACTGGGCCATTGCCCATAAGTTCTAGTCCTGCCAGTTGGATTCCTCAAGATCACAACAAATGACGTGAATAACTAACTTACTGCAGTGAACAGTGATTGCAAAGGAACGTGCGAATATGCAGAGGGGGGGTAAATGGTCCCAGCAGCCGATTCAGTGTCCTGTCCAAATTTCAGTGATTGGCAGGACAGCTGGGGTAGCATTGCTATAGACAGCAAACTCACCCATCCTGTTGTTCTCCTGGGATTTAATACTTACTAAACAGAGGGATCTGGTTGCACCACTTGGCATCCTTGAGTATGGTGCGTCTCCACTCTACACCCCTTGATCATGGCCCCTCCGTAGTTACATGGAGCATGAGCAGTGGTTCACTTTGAAGACAGGTCTGATAAGCCTGATCCCTGATAAGCCTGCTGCCTGAGCCACAACACTCAACTGGGAAAAGGTCAGTGGGGACACTTTCTCCAAAGGTGGCTATATACTGGGCATCACTAAGGACTTCCTGAGTCCTTTTTCATCCCATCCAGTGACCCTGCGTGGGCGGCACAGCATGGTGGTGAATTCTCCTAGAAATGCAAGTTCTCCAGCCCTGCACAGACCCACTGAATGAGCAACTTGGGTGGGGCCCAGCAATCTGCATCTTCACAAGCCCTCCAGGAGATTCTGATGCACGCTGACCTTGGAGAACCACTGGTTTGGAACAGAGTCTGGTCAACTTTTCCTGTACAGGGTCAGGTAATAAATATTTTAGGCTTGCGGGCTATGTGGTCTCTGTCACAGATGCTCGGGTCCCCCATTAGAGCACAAAGGCTGCCACAGGCAGGATCTAATAGAATGAGTGTGGCCGTGTGCTGATAAAACTGTATTTGTGAACACCAAAAATTGAATTTCATGTAATGTTCATGTGCCATGAAATCAGCCTCTTAATTTTTGACAACCAAGAACCATTCCTAGCCCACTGGTGTAGTGTAGAGTTTGGACTGGAATTGGAATCCTGGGTCTTCCCTAAACAGTGGGCAGCTTTGGGCAAATCGCTTTGTCCCCGTGCCTCAGTGTCCTCAAATGTGAAATGGGGCAATGGTGGTCCTGTCTCCTAGGGCTCCTGTTAACATTCAGGGGCTAACACATTGAAAGCACTTAGCATGGCCCTGGATAGATGGTTTCAATTATTTTTATGTATGTGCAGAACTTAGTTCCTTCTTACTGGCAGATGTCCCTTTTGTGAGAGGTTCAACCCTCCAGCAGAGAGTCTTTTCCCAAAGCGACCCTGAGGCTCCCAACAGTCTTGTTTCCCATGCTTCCCCACAGCACTGCACCCCAAGAAAAGGTTCACTGCTGTTCCTGCTCCCAAGGAGAAGACTTCCCGGGGCTCTAGCAGTGGAGGAGTTGGTAGTTATGGGAACAGACTCCTTCTTGGACCTCAGTTCTGATTCTCGGCCAGCGCTCTGCTCTGGAGGCCCTGGTTCTTCCGTGGTGTCCTCGGCGATACATGATAGCTCCAATTTAATGGTTTATCCAGTCAGTCAGTCAGCCCTTTCTTCATAGCTTGGCCCGGAATGTGCCAAAAACAATGTTTTAAGCACTGTGAGGGTGGGGTGGCTTCGTGTGTGAGGGAGAGCACCACAAATGGAAAAGTGACAGGAGCAAGAAATGTCCATTCTTGTGCTAGAGAGCCAACAGGACATCCTTGAACGACACTGCGGGGAGGGAAGACGAGCAGTACGAACAGGAACAGCGTGAGGGTGGCCTCAGCTGGGCGTCTCCATGATTCAGACCTGGAACCAGGGCTAAGTCCCAGACACGTGAGAAGACAGTGATGCTCCAGGGTTAGGACTCAGGGCACTGGTGACCCTCACACTGTGTCCATTGTGGTCTGGGTTTTCTTTCTTCCACAGCAGTGTCTTTCCAATCTTTCCTGTTCTCTTGTGTCACCTCATGTGTCCTCCATCCCCCGTCCCAGGCTTCTCCCCCATCCAGTTATGCTCTTTGGACAGTAGAACCGTGTTGCTTGCTTCCACCAAATAGCTTAACATTTGTGGCTGTCCATGATATAAGATATTGAAATATGCTACTGGGGAAAATGTGGAGTGTTGGCTTCTAAAAATTAAGAGTAAGAGACAAAGAGGCACAAAATGGCCTTTCTGGGCCAGCACTTTCCCGTTTCCCTAAATAGAAAAGTAAGAGTCTGATGCAAAATGCAAAATTCAATTGTGCGTATTTTATCTGGATATCATTGCATTTATTTATTATAGGAATTCCAAGAGGTAATTAATATTCCTCTCACTCACAGATGAATCAAAAGAGACTCACTGAGGCTAAATAGCTCTCCCACGGCCCCCAACCAGGCAACCAAAGAGCAAATAGTCTATTTGCAAATGACTCTGAGCCAGTGAGAAATGGCTCTAAAATGATCGGATGAGAGAGAAAATGTGGAAAGGTGCCCTGAAATAAAGGAAGCCCCAGAACTCGGCCAGAAAGCAACTCCATGTGGGTGACATGTACATTGTCACTTCTATGTGATTTTTTTTAAAACAAAATTAATTTTTCCTTATTAAGACCAGCTTTCCAGAATAAGGCTTTCCCTACCTTTCAGTTCTCACTGTTAGGATCCCTGCTGGCATTTTCTTCCATGGAGATAAGTGTATGGGTTGAAATCTCTAACCATGTTATCATGTGAGTGCCTAAGAGGGATCCTTCAATTCCAGTCCTCAGAGATAAACACTCCAAGCTAACACTTTTTCTTCCCCTCTTCCTCTTCCAGTGCCTGTCTCAGCTATCCCTCTAGGTTGATTCTAACTCTTGCTTAGGCCGTGCTCAAGCCAAGCTCTCCAGCTAGACACCATAGACAGGAGGGGTTCACAGCAGGCAGTGCCCAAGGAACCCCATCTTGGTTAGATTCTTTGAAAGTTGTCCAAAGGCTCTCTCTTAGTCTGGATGATGTTTAAGTGAATATGTGGTCAAATATGGAAACCTTAAGGAAAAATTGATGACGAAACCAAACTGGGAGCGATTAGCAAACATTTCTTGAAGACTAGTGCCAGACATAGACCATGAGCCAGAGAAATATGGCAGTCAATCTTGGGTGAAGTAGGTTTATCGTTCCTGTTTCCCTCAGCAGAGGGAGAATCCTGTCTGACATTAACTCTAACCCATTATCCAGATGTAACCATCTTTCTGTACTCTATGTTCTGTCTTTCAGGCTCTATAAACTTTTTTTTTTTTTAAGATTTTATTTATTTATTTTTTGAGAGAGAGAGAATGAGAGACAGAGAGCAGGAGAGGGAGGAGGGTCAGAGGGAGAAGCAGACTCCCTGCCGAGCAGGGAGCCCAACGCGGGACTCGATCCCAGGACTCCAGGATCATGACCTGAGCCGAAGGCAGTCGCTTAACCAACTGAGCCACCCAGGCGCCCCAGGTTCTACAATCCGATATTCAATTTTATCCCTAATTCAAGGAAATTTCCACAATAAAGCTGTACTTCTCCTTGCCCGTTCTTCTTCCCTTCGGCATGGGATAGTGTTCATCAATTTGATGAGCCTTGGGATCTGAACTCATGAAAAGGTTTGCATGGGCTAATGCTCCCAACCCTCTTGAGCGAGTACAAGTATAAAACACACCACCTCCCACACAGGCACTTCCCATGTTATGAATGTTGTGAAAAGTACTTCCTCATAGAAGAGATGCCCGGCATGGCAGGTATCCGCCCTGCTTCTCCTCCTCTCCTGACCCCATTACTCTCTGCTGACTCAACCCTACCAATTCTCCTCATATATTTTGCTTCAAAGTTTGTCCAAAAGGTTGTGAGTGAAATCTTTGCCTCAGCATTTTCCTCACAGCTCAGGGAGGGAGAAAGAGACAGATGGAGGACACTGGCCCTCTGGCCCTGCCCTGGGCCTCAGACGGGCGTCCTGCTGGCTGGCAGAGGGATGATAGATGGTGCCCCTTCCCGTGTGTGTAGGGGAGGCTGCCTTTGCCTGATTCCGTCCAGTTAGCAAAACAGGGGGAGTTGCCAAGACAAACAGCCGAGGTATGAAAGTTAACAGCTAACGATCACTGCGGTGTGAAACGGACCCATGAAACGAGACATCAAGGATGCTGCTTGGAATAGCTTGAATGTCGAACATTCTTTCCCAGAGAAGGGATGGACAGTGGCACACCAGCAGTGTGGGAGACCCAGGCCAGGCAGACAAACGCGCGCCCCGGGGACTGGGGAGGGTGGCAGGCTTCCAATGCCACGGCCTGCTCAGGGAGGGCAGGTGGCAGTGCCCCCTTCTTGGCCGTCCCATGCCAACACCCCTGCCCCCTCCCCGCCCCCATCAAAAAAATAGCATGGCTATTAATAGGTCATAGCAAAAGAGCCCTTGTAGTTGATAATCATTTTCATCTGGCTTAGGGAAAAGCAGCCATAAAATGTCTGTTGGGTGACTGTGTGGGCCGGTGAGGCAGGTTTACTTTAGCCGGTGCTCAGAGCGTGGTAGCAACTGACAGACGAGGCAGAGCATGGTTTATGGCCTTTAATGCCTGTGCTGACATGGAGGATTGGGACAAGATTTATTCTAGGCTTGGGCCATCACCGAACACTGAAAACCAGTCATTACAAGCCAGATGACAACTGGAATGCAGCAATCACTTGGAGGAATATATATTTGGTTTTTAAGTTTTTGGATGAATCTGGTTTTCAGAAAGTGAAGGCCCGCTAGGAAGTCAGACCATGCCATTATGACATCCAAACCATTATGCATTCACTAGCCAATTATGTAATCCTATATGGAAAACATAACCAGAAAGTAGGATAAGCCCAAGACACGGAGGCTCATTATTACGGTCCTTACCACCATAACTTCATTTGTGGTTACCACACACCCTAAATATTATTAATGGACTAAAAGAATCCAATACTTGTAAAGTCTGGTCAGTATCATTAAGCCCACTGCGACAGTGAATTCGATGGAGTGGCAATATATATTAGGGTACTTTTCTTCTGATTCATTGTACCAAACTTCAGGCGATAAAGTAGCAAAAATAGAGCTAGACATTTTTATTAAGCCCATTGTCGGCCTCAAGATTTCAATGAAGTTTCTATAAACACATCTTCTTTTTACACTAAAGCTATCCCAAATGTTAACATCTCTGCTCTCAAGCAAGTCATGCCTTGGGATTAACAACGTTTACTCATGACATTTTTAATGGTTCTTGCTTCTTTCAGATAAGTAAAGGAAGTTGGACACAAATAACTGATACGCCGCTCTTTCTATAAAATACGGTGTGACACTTCCTGTATAATCTTCAATTCATTCCATCCTGCTTAACTATCTTGTTTTTCTTTCCTATCCAGAACTCTAAGCAAGCATCTTCCTCTGATAATTTTTCTCCTCAGGAAAATCCATAATTTTCTGAGAACACCAGAAACAAGGAGCCTGGTCTGATTTATGGCACACTCACCCTCATGGTAGCTATCATGGACCACCTCGCGCGTCCCTCAGCCTGACGTGTCAGCTGACGTTCACAAGCCTGATGTCTGCGCAGCAACGACCGTGGTATGAAAATTCAGTGAGGGATTTGCTTACATGGGCACCTCTCTAAGTAGATGTCATACCTCAGCAAAATAACTCAAGTTTTAAAGGTACATAAACCATGACCGTGGAAGGGTCCTCCCTGATGCTTCTATATTATCAAGCCTAAGGTTAGTGAAAAGCAAATAAATGAAAAGCCCTCCGGGGTGCACCACGACTCTGGAACTGTGGGTTGGGCGTGTTGGGTTTGAGAGAAAGCAGCGGGTACCCTTCAGTATTTGTTCTCCCACCACCCTTCCTGAGGAGTTGCTTCTGACATGCAAAGTCTCTTGAACTAAAGTGATAGCTCTTCTCAAGGTGGCCCTCTGCACAGGACCCTATACTCACCAGCTGCCCTCACTGCTTCCAGCTGAGGAATGATGATAGTCCTAACTGTTACTATTGCCTGTCATTTCCCTGGACCCCGATTTAACATTGCAAATAGTCCCTTCATAAAATCCTCATTAAAATCTTGTAATTTGAAGATGCCATACGTTTCCCATAAAGCCCCCAACTTGATATGGGATCTAAAGGGAGCCTATGGTCAAGCACAGAACGGAGCCACCACTACATATTGTGCTGTCGGAAGCTGTTTATGGCTGCAGAAAAGCAAGAACATGCGCTCCCCACAGTGTGGTCCTCTGGAGTCCACACACCTGAGGGATTTTCCTGGGAAGTTCTTGTCAGAGTCTCTGGTGCTCTATCTCCTTGTTCTTGGTGGTCTCCACTCTACTGCTGAGCACTGCTGGCCTCCTCACTGGAAGACTGGAAGAAGGAGGGCTGACATATGATGAGTCCCCAACAAGTGTTGTCGAATATGCACCACTCAGAAGTGAACAGATTGATGAATTCTTAAAAAAGGAATGCACCCAGATCAAGAAATGGATGTCGCCAGCACCCTCCAGGCTCCCTCATGTTCCCGGTCACCCCACCTGCAATGGCAGCCTTCACACTGACTTTTAACACCAGAGTTCCAGCTTTTCTGTTTTTGAACTTTATGTAAATACAATCTTACAGCATGTTTTCTGTGTCTAATTTTTTTTGCTTTACGTTATGTTTGTAAGATTCATCTGTTTTTGCATATGGTATTCTCATTGCTGTGTAGTTTTCCATTTTATGAACACATCACAATATATTTATCTGTTCTATTTGAAAAGAATATTTGGGTCGTTTCTGCTTTGGGGGCTATTAAAACTAGTGCTGCTATGAACATACATACACATGCCATGAACATATTGCACTCATGTGTGTTCAGGGTCTGAGTGCTAGGATTTGTACTAGCTTCTCACCACATTTTCAACCCATGCCCTGTCCTAATTAGCGCCAGTGAGGGCAGACAGAAAAAGAGGAAACTGAGGTTTGGGAAGAGAATGGAAGACAAAGCATACAGCAAAGCTGTGGTGTAAATTTCCAAGAGTGAGTCTGAGATTGATCAAAGATGCAGGGGCAGTTAATCCACACCTTAAAACTGTCCTGTTCCTCACGTGTACAGCTTTGTACGCCATGTGTGTGGGGGCAAGGGGATGGGTGGATGAGCGTTCTCCTTATCAAGTAGACCCAGAAGAAAATGCCTCTTATTTTGCATTATCTGATACAAAGAAAAATAAGGTCACAGGTATCTTATTGAAACGGCTGGAGAGGGAAATCCTGAAAAATCTCTATCCAACAAGGAATGGTAAGCGTCAAACAATCACAAAGTTTCCAAGACTGCCAATTTTGGATGCATTAAAATGCTACTGATAATCTCCCTAGCTGATGTTGTATCTCTGTTTTTTCATCTGAGAGTACAGACAACCTAATAAGGGCTATTAACAATGCACTCCCAGTCCTAACTCCCTGTGTTGTGTCCTAGGGCCGCCATAACAAATGCCCTCGAGTTGAGGGGCTTAAAACTGCACTGACTTATTCTCTCACAGCTCTGGAGGCTGCAAGTCTGAAATCCAGGTGTCAGCATGGTTGGTTCCTTCCGGGAACTCTGAGGCAGAATCTGTCCCATGCCTCCCCTCTGGTCTCCGGTGTTGCCGGGAATCCTTGGCAGTCCTTGGCTTCTTGATGTGTCACCCAGAGACTGCCTCCATCTTCACATGGCCTTCTGCTTGTGCATGTCTGTGTCCAAATTTGCCCTGTCATAAGAACACTAGTCACATTGGATGTAGGGAATACCCTTCTCTTGTGTGACCTCATCTTTACTTGATTGCATCTGCAAAGATCCTATGTCTAAATTAGGTCACATTCACAGGTTCCAAGTGGACATGAATTTCGAGGGAACACTTTTCAATCCAGTACACCCCTACATGCCTGCATGATTTTTTTCCCATAACCTTAAGTATGAATTTCCCTCCCACATAGACTGTTCAGGAGCATAATTCTTGCTATTGTGGAGGGAACCCAGATGTATATAATGAGCCTTGAGTTGGAGCAGGAATGTGAATTGGGAGGAGAGAAGAGCCTCTTGACCCTTCTGTGATACATGAAGCTCTTTTGTCATAACTGAGGAGACAGGAGAATTGGGGGAGGAGGCACAGAGGACAGTTTCTGCTAATGTTGGCCAAGGTTTTCCAGCACAGCAAACTAGCTTATAAACAAGGAATGAGAAATGCCCAGAAAAAGGGAAAAGCAACCTACTCATAACCAGGAAGGAACAGGGATTTTCTATGTTTTAGGAGAAACAAAGAAAATATTAATTGATTAATGCTTGCCAATGGCCTAGTTCCAGACAGCCCAGAGCACCCAGCTTCCAGGAGAGTAGAGCTCCCGTGAAGATACATAGACACATATTGATTGAAATTGTGTAAGACTTTTGGCTTTAATCTGTGATGCCAAGTTTCTGTCTGTTGTGCATTTCCTCTATAAATTTCTCTTTGTTGTAGAATGCATACAGCATGGCCTCTCCTGACACAATGGCAGGGCAGCCTGTGGATGGAAAGTGGGGGAAGGCTGTCCTCTTCCATAGCATGGTGCTCCCAATGGTGCTGAGCAGGAACAGGCCAGGCCAAGGTGGCTGTGAGGAAACCTCTGGAGAGCTGGAGAGGGATCTGGCTACCATGAGGACCTCCACCACTATCTCCGCTCCTCCTCTGGCCTCCCTGTCAGCATGACCCTAGTACACCTGAATCGGAAAGGCCAAGTGACATTTGTGTTACTCTTCCAGTCAGCCATGAAGCAAGTGGGCCTTCCATTTTCAGGTGACTGCTGAATAATTGCCAAAAAAGAAAACACTGGTAGTCTCAAGCTATCACATATATTTGTAGTCCATAAACAGGCACCTCAGATCATTCAGCCCAAAAGAAATGCATTATCATGTGTGCTCAGAAATGCCCAAATTCACCCTATAATTTTGAATGCTCTATTTTTAACATTTAGTTCATGACTAATAAGCTGAAGAAATGCCACAGGCAGAAAGCTCGACAGCATCACGGCTACAGCTAATGGTGACATTCACAGCCCAGCGCACTTCAGAACAGGGTGCATTTTCATGAAATAGTTCCTTTGAAAGCAGAAACAGAAAAGCGGCAGTCAGGTTAGGCAGGATGTCTGAGTAGAATGTGGCTACTCCTTAGAAACTCTTAGAATGGGGACCTTCAGGGTGCCTGGGTGGCTCAGCCAGCTAAGTGTCTGACTCTTGGTGTCGGCTCAGGTCATGATCTCCTGGTCTGATCTGATCAAGCCCAACGGGCTCCGTGTTTAGCGGAGAGTCTGCTGGTCTCCCTCTCTCTCTGCCCCTCCTGCCTTCTCTCTCAAATAAATAAATCTTAAAAAAAAAAAAAAAGGAACAGGGACCTTCCAGGCAGAAGTTTCTGTGACAATTGCACACGTAAGAGAACTGAAGTATTTTCTTTTTCAAGAACAGCTTTCACTGAGGTGCTGCCCTGAACCACACTAAAACTGTCGCGTTCTGCTGACTTCTGTTCTTTTTAACACAATAATCTCTTCACCTTGGGGTTTCTCAGCTGGTGAGGGGCACATGCTGAGTGCAAGCTGAAGTTCAGAAAAGGATCACAGGAACATCATGGAAGAAACCGTGAGAAAGAAACTAAGGAGGAAGTTCAAATTGTGCTTAAAATACCATCCATCTGTCAATGATTCTGTAGTAGAGCTGCATCTCACCCGCTGTTCACTTCTAAAATCAATACTCAAGAGAGAAACAGGTTATCACCTTGAAGCATCCTCAGAAAGTCCCACACGGGGCATCTCTTCGGGCATCTTTCCTTGTTGGACAGAGAGGTTGTGCGTAGGTTTGCAGGGCATTTCCCTAGAAGTCGCACTCCACTAGTGGGATGATGATCCCGTGAGAGACACACGTGGTCTGTCACCACTGAGCGCATGGGCACCCAGACTCGCCCACGGCAGCTCACTCTGGGGTACACATGCAGTCGTGGGGGTAACTGAGCCATGGTCCATGTTTTTTTCTTTTGCTAAACTCATACTTGAATTCACTGAAGTGAGATGGAATTTTGATGCGCATTTCAAACAGACATTCACTTCTGAGTGGTGATGCAGAAAGGCCTATGTGCTTCCCGCACCCACATACGCTGAATCTGGGGGTTTCATCAAAAATGAATAAACAGATCCATTTATGGTTATTGGTTTAGTAAGCTTCTTAGTGGCAGACACACGTTCAGAGTTAAAATTAACGAACTTAAATAAATCATGGATTTTGTGAGGCTCTAAATCTACAGGCTATAAACTATAAACTTCTTAAAATATGTTTTATGAAATATTACATTACTGCAAGTTGAAGACAAGCAAGAACTAAATAAATAAGTGTCATCAGCTTAAAATAATGTAACTAAGCAAGTAATAGGGAGAGAAAGAACGAGAGGGGAGAGGTATATATTAATTTTTATTACTGGATACTGGGCTATATAATAAGCTCAGATATAATTTATTTTAACGAAGATTATTTTCATTTACCAAATAAATAATAATAAATTATAATCAATGGAGGAAGTACAGCAAAGTTTCCTAGCACATAAAAATAAAATTAAAAGAATAGAAGGCATAGTGATAACTACATTTATTTTAAAATACTGCCATCTTAAAGCAAAATATTGTTAAATTATGTATGATTTCTAAACAAATTCCTCATGGAAGCAGTTGGAAAGATTTTAAACAAATTCCTCATGGAAACAGTTGGAAAGCCTAATGCTCTTTATAGAATTCTCTGCCCCCAAATGGCCACGGGAGAACCAAACACTTGGATGGACATTTCCTTAACCAGTTTTAGCAATCCTCACTTCCCTTCTCCCAGCCAAACTCTCCCCTCACCCCTTTGTCTCCTGCAAGAGACAACAAAATAAACCTCATTAGAATTGACAGAATTTGTCTCAAAATCCAGTTAAAAAAGCTTGTGAGATCCAGTTGACCTACATGGAGAGAAAAAAACCCAAATAATTAAAAACTCTTCCTTGACTTTATGAGTTTTGTTCTAGAGAGAGAAAAGAAAACAAGCTTCGAATTCTAGGGAAATAATGAGCCAGCTGTCAGCAACGGCCTCACCTCTTCCCAGGGGCACCCCACTGCAAGAAGACACGAGGCCTCATCTTCGGGCTGATCCATCCATGTCCAACATGGCCACAACAGGAGTCAGGTGTGGGCATTTGGGTTGGGCCGGCCTTGAAGCTGGTTGCATGCAAGTCTGTGGTCACTGTATTCTTTGTCCAAAGACAAGGAAATGAAATGCATTTCCCCAGGAATCGAACATTTCAGAGCAAATCTGATTTGTCATAGAAAGATTGGTGCAAGGATTCTTAGCTTGTCAGAGATACTCAACCAGCTTTTTGTGATTCATCATGAAGTCAATAATCCCTCTAAAATCGGGAGTGCCTGGGTGGCTCAGATGGTTAAGCATTTGCCTTCAGCTCGGGTCATGATCCCAGGGTCCTGGGATCAAGCCCCGCATTGGGCTCCCTGCTCGGCGGGGTGCCTGCTTCTCCCTCTCCCACTCCTCCCAACTCCTGCTCTCACTCTCTCTGTCTCTCTCTCAAATAAATAAAATAAAATCTTTTAAAAAAAATCCCTCTAAAATCACCAGTCACATCACACACACACACACACACACACACTTACAGGCACATATACACTCACCCATGCACACACTCATGTGCACACACACGCACACACACATTGGCTCCTAGGCACTTACATTACTCTGCTTCCTCTCCATTGCCTGGATGTGGTGCTGTATATGCAGCTCACACATCCTACAGCATTTATTCTTGCCAATGTACTCGGTGTGTTTGGTTGAGGCATGGTGCTCATCAAACACAAAGGACTGATTTCTGGCTAGAGGCAAACGTGATGAAAGGATCTCCCACATAGCACTTCTCCCATTTCTGTTCTGGGACTTTCCTAGGGATGTCCACCAACTCAACAGAGTGGAATGTGTGTGTGCATGTGTGTGTGTGTGTGTGTGTGTGTATAAGGGTTATGTGGACAGATGCCCACAGGAGTCTGGGTCAAGACCACCGGTCTTTTTTCCCTTCTGAACCAAGCCAGAACTTGAATACGGGTCTCCAGAGGGGAGAGCTTGCCAAGACATCTACTGTGATAATTGGTGCCACATCCACTACAGGCCGAAGTTCTGGGAACAGGGGAAAAAAAGCTTGGAGAAGAGAACTGGCCTTCAACATTCCCCACAATCCAAACCAGCATGGCCCCCAAACCCCGAAATAGTTCCCTTGAGGGACACTTGTTTATCCGTCTGTTTGCATCCCTTGGTTTCCTTTTACCCCAAACCAGAAAAGGGGACAAAAGATCCTAAAAGCAATGGTACATTCTTGCCATATTTCTCATCCATTCAGAACTAAGAAGCATCAGAAATCTTGTGGGAAAGCCACTTCTCAGGAGATTTCTAACTCAGTTTCTCAACTATAGTGGTCTGGAGTTTGTGCCTAAATTTTAGATAAGGTCCTAATTCCTGGCTGCTTGGCTCCTCAAATTTCAAATTCTCAGGTTCACATCAATCATTCCAAGAAACAAGCAAAACATTTCACATACAAAATTTGTTGGTTTTTAACATATCTTTGGTCTGAATTTATAAGACTACTATGTCTTTGAGGAAAAACACATATCTCCTGACAAAGGCCTCCCTCTCTCGTAATCTGAAGCCTGCCCTCACCAGCACCGCAGACCCCAACATTGAGCTACCAAACCAAGTGTGCTCTAAACAAAATGTACAAGGAAACCACAGAAATGAAGACAATTAGGGTAAATAAGATCCAGTGATCAAATACAGCTAATTTGTATCCATAATATTTGGGAGTTACACAGTCTGCTTTAATTTGAAAGATATCTTCCAGACCACACTGTTTTTTTTTCCAAGGGGACTGCCTTTTGCTTTTAATTATTGAACCTTAAGAATTCTTGCTATAATTTGGGGTTAACTTGTAATTCTTGAAGAAGAAAAAAAAATCCAGCCCATAAATCCTTCTGTATTCCATCACTTCCAATAATAGGCTTCTGTGGCCTAATTCACCATCAATTAACTGTGTTTTTCAGAGGAGAGCGGGTAAAGCGGGAGAGGAATTGAAAAAAAAAAAAAAAACACACTAAGCTCATGGCGATCATGGCCTCAAATAGCAGTAGAGTGAATGGACACTCCTTGGCAAAGAGCCGGGGCTAAATAGAATGTAAAAGAAATGACTAGAAAATAGAATATGTAGTGAGGAAAAAATGAACTCTAAATAACGGGACTTCACCCTCCTGTTTTTTAAGAGATTTTGAGCATTCTCATGGTAAATAATAGTTAGGAGTTCAATACCATTGCTCACATTTTAAGAAATGGATTCTGAGGCTCCGTCTCATTATCACTGGTGATCCCTGTGACAGGAGGTAGGGCATTTCCCCGGTTCCACCCAGGTGCACAGTGGTGCCCAGGGGATCCTGACAAGTCGCCATTCATTCTCCAACCTGGGTCTGTAGCAGTGATGGAAACAGGCCTTGCTGTCCCCGTACAGTAAAGGAGGGGGTTACAGCCTAAGCCATCCCACTCGATTCCAGATTGTTTTATACATTCAGGCAATCTGCCAACACACACTTTCTATGAATCAGTGACAGGCTATATTAGCCATGCCTTTTATTGTCTGTATGCTGATACTTTAACATCTTGGGGCCTTGCTGACTCTGGAAGGACTGGCCCTCTCAGGGTTAGCCAGTTCCTAAAGATAAGAAAGGCATGAGCCGTGCATTGCAAGCCACCAATCCAGAACTCCCACCCTCCTCTGTGGGACTCACACTCTGGGCCACTCTCCACCCACCTAATCACTCCAGGGCCAGGTACCAGACAACAAGGGACAGTCCCCAGAACCCAATGAAATTTTTCAGCCTGATCAATCCTGAGTCTGCTTTACCCTGTCTCATCCACTCCTTCCCCCAGAAAGCACATAAATTCTCTTGCCATGTTCCCCTCTGCCTCCTGACTGACCCTGGTGCTTTCTGGTGTGGCTCTGGGTAGTGCAGCATGACCCCCACCCCTTGGGGGACTGTGAGCAACAAACTATCTTTTCATCTTTTTTATTATGTTATGTTAGTCACCATAAAGTACCTCATTAGTCTTTGATGTAGTGTTTGGCAGTTGTCATCTAATCTGTTGACCTTGCCATACTTGAATATGAATAAAACCTATATTTTAAAGTAGCATTTCCAGCCGGAGACATCAAAGACTCAGGAATTCCTTCTTAAGAAGAGCGGGTTCATTTTTTAGCAAACCAACCATGAAAAAAGTAACAGGGAACAATAGCATTCTTAATTTTTTTTTAATTTTATTTTATTATGTTGTTAATCACCATACATTACATCATTAATTTTTGATGCAGTGTTCCATGATTCCTTGTTTGCGTATAACACCCAGTGCTCCATGCAGTACGTGCCCTCTTTAATATTTCTTAATTTTTTAAATAAAATAATTTCTATCAAATTGGGAATTTCAAATATATATATTTGCTGGAACGTGTTATAGAAAAACAGGAAATCTCATAAATTGTGGGACTGTTAGTAAGAACAACTTTTCTATGAGGCTATTGGCAAAAGTATTTAAAGCCTTAGAAATGTGCTTACTCTTTGACCCAGAAATTCTATTTTGATGACTATATCTTAGGGGAAAAAAAAAAAACCTAAAGATTTAATGAAATGATTTTCCTAGAAACATTGTTCATAATTGCAAAGAGTATGGTGGGGTTGGGGAGGTGAATCTACAACTAAACACCCAGTAACAGATGACTGATTGAATAAAGTAATAGTACATTCTACCATTTTACCATTTAAAATGATGGTGTAGGTTATCATGTATTCAAACAGAAAAATGTTCACAACAAAGGGGCACTTTGGAGGTACAGTTGGTTAATTGTCTGACTCTTGGTTTTGGCTCAGGTCATGATCTCAGGATTGTGAGATCCAGCCCCATGTAGGAGTACATGCTCAACGAGGAGTCTGCTTGAGATTCTCTCTCCCTCTCCTCTGCCCCTCACGCTTGTACACTAAATAAATAAATAAATAAATCTTTTAAAGAAAATGTTCACATGATTTTAAGTAAAAAAAGAAAAGATATTACATAGTAGTGTGTATAAACTGCTAAAAAATTTAAATAACTACATCTAAATACAGAATACCTCAATTAAAGATATGAAGAATTTATCAGCTTATGCATAAGAAGTAGATAAACAGATATTATCCAATATTTGCTCTATTTTTTTCCCCTTTATGTTTTTTTTTTATGTTCAATTAGCCAGCACATAGTACATCATTGGTTTTTGATGAGCACTGGGTGTTGTATGCTCTGAATATTTTAAAATTACAAATCACCCATGTGTTATGGAAAGAAAGGTCAGTTCTATGGTATTGAAATGCTAGGGACATATCAAAGGACTGGAAGAGTATGCTCAAGGTATAAATAATAGTTGTCCCTGCATGATGAAATCATGGGTGCTTTTAAATTCTTTTCATTTTGCTTATCTGTGTATCTAATGCTTCTACAATGAACATATCTCATTTGTACTAAGAAAAAATGTGCTTTTTAAACATTTTTAAAACCTTTCTTAGGGTATGGACAAAAGGATCAAGTTTAAAGAAGTATTGACATACCTCACTCAGCAAAATAAATTGTACCATATTTAGGACTATCAGGATTTCTTCGGGTCAGTTGGGTACAAATCTGACCACAGGACTGACAACCTGATTTGCAGAGTGATTATATTTTCCAAGCCAAAGAACAGGGCATATAGTTTGGCAAAAATGCCTGCTTTTGGAAGACCATCCCAGAGCATGGCAATCATGTAGTTGCTAGACTAGTTCAGCCTTTGAAAACAGCAAAGACCCACAAGTTCAAGGCTTCAAGGAAAATCAAGCCAAAAACAAACAAACCAATCAACAAACAAACCCAAACAAGGGAGAAAAAATGAATAAGCAAACTGCATTAGATTTTCACTCAGGGCTCCTGGGTGGCTCAGTTGGTTGAGCGACTGCCTTCGGCTCAGGTCATGGTCCCGGGGTCCTGGGATCGAGTCCCACATCGGGCTCCCTGCTCTGCGGGGAGCCTGCTTCTCCCTCTCCCACTCCCCCTGCTTGTGTTCCCTCTCTCGCTGTGTCTCTCTCTGTCAAATAAATAAATAAAATCTTAAAAAAAATTTTCACTCAAATCATTCCAATTCAGCAACATTATGGAGGATCTCATCTGTGCCAGGGAGGGGGTGGGTGCCGAAGGCAGAGAAGTGACTGGGACACAGTCTCTGTCTGTCCAGTGCAGGACAGTTGAGCATCTTCTCGCCTGGTGAGCTGTTCTTCCCAAAACCATCTGGCAAATGCCCAGACACCAGGTCAGAGGGGGCGATTACAAAGGTCCCTGGCGGTGTGAATGCAGAGAGGTGGAGGCAAAACAGCCATGGAGTCAAGTTCTACCAACTGGTGTGTAAGTTAACTACCCTGAGCTCCAGTTTTCATATACGCATAATGGGGATAATAATAAATGCTTCACGGAGATGCTGTGAAAAATCACACCTATGAGGTGGCAGGTGAGTTCTCCTCTTCCCATTCCTATGAACCGTTCCTGACCATATTGAACAAATGGTTAGCACCTGTTCGAACAGTCCAACGCTCTTCTCAGCTGACTCAGCCTTCTCATCATATAACCTAAAATCGTTATTTTAATCAATAACAGTTCCAAGAACACCTAGTGGATGTCCAGCAGTAACATCTGTGCAGAGTTCTAGATGGTCTTCATGTGATCACCTGAATTTCCTAAGAATTACCCCACAATGATTTTATAAGGTAGAATTGCTTAAGCTGGCTGAAAGAAAATTTTGTGACATGCTTTTCATATGTCTTCACCTGTTTTCTATTCCATTTTCTGGTGCACATTTAAAGAATTTTTAATTGTCTTATAAACTTGGTTTATCTTGTAGCTCTTCAGACATTGGCCACCCATTTAAGTTCCTGTCCAAGGGTAGGATTTGCAAAGACTTTGTAGGGGAAACACCTATAAAAATGGGGAGGGCACCTGGGTGGCTCAGTTGGTTAAGTGACTGCTTTCGGCTCAGGTCATGATCCTGGAGTCCCTGGATCGAGTCCCGCATCGGGCTCTCTGCTGGGCAGGGAGCCTGCTTCTCCCTCTGACCCTCCCCCTCTCATGTGCTCTCTCTCTCTCATTCTCTCTGTCTCAAATAAATAAATAAAATCTTTAAAAAAAATAAAAAAATAAAAAATAAAAATGGGGAGAGCAAGGTAAGTCTGGGAGCACCCTAAGAGTGTGATGCAAGACAGTGCTCTCCTTGACTGAGGAAGGAGGAAGCAGAAGTTGGCGGCAGTGTTCTGGACTGCTCCTCAGTCTGAGGATGCTTCCACAAGGTCATCAAGGAGTCCTCTGGCTAACGCTGCCCATCAGAGCAGTCCTGGGTCTCCCAGGGACAGACTTGCCACAGTCTCCCCATGGCTTAGTTTTTGGCTGGGAGAAGCCTGTAGAGGCATAGACTCAGAGCAAAGGTATTTCAGAGCCAGCAGCTGGGCCCTGGAGCTGGAGGACTGTGAGGCACATTCTCATGGCCACCACACCTACACTGAGGGCAACCCATCATTCTGCAAATGTTCACAAATTTGTAACTTCACCCTCATATGTCACTAGAGTACCAGGAGATACCACAAGATTTTAACATTACTTTATCATGGCACTTCATACTTTTCAATGCATGCCCTTGTTTTCTCCTTGGCTAATTTCAGCAAATACCGGCTGGGATCCAGGCACTACACTGGTCAATCCAAAAAGTTGATGAAATGCAGCCTGAAGTGGGTCTGGTCAGCACAGCGAGGCACACGAGGCCATCTAGGAAAGGGAGAAGAGGTCAAAAGCAGCAAATGGAGAAGGAAAAACAGTGTTCAGAGTGTGGGCAAAATTAAACTAGGGTACGTCCATGGATGCCAAAGGGAAAGAGAATGTTGAAGGAAAAGGGGTCAACCAAACAGACAGATTGAGAGGACCTAAGAACTCTGCATCACAGTGGGCAGGAAAAAAATGTATTTCCATAATCTTGATGCTACTTGGAGACATTGTGTCTTTGTTTAAGTCATCCAGGGTCAGGACCAGCTCTCAGCTCTAGGGCCATCTAAGTATTCTTTTTTTTTTATTTATTAAAGATTTTATTTATTTGACAGAGAGAGACACAGCGAGAGAGGGAACACAAGCAGGGGGGAAATGAGAGAGGGAGAAGCAGGCTTCCCGCTGAGCAGGGAGCCCGATGTGGGGCTCGATCCCAGGATCCTGGGATAATGACCTGAGCTGAAGGCAGATGCTTAACGACTGAGCCACCCAGGCACCCCGCCATCTAAGTATTCTTATGTGACTCTTCTCTTTCATCTGGCCAGGGCTGTAATTGCCACAGCAATTCTGTGCTCTCCTGGGGTCTCCTCACATCTCTCTCCCTCGGATTCCTCACTATGAGAGAGGAGCTACTAAGGCTCCATCCTGCTAACTACTTTGCTCCCACGAGGGAAGATGAGACACTGTTGCGCAGGTTGGGATCCTGTCTGAGTCTCCACTGGTCATGTATGGAGCTTCAGGGAAAGTACACAAGTTACACAATAAAAGATAAGGAATGGGCTTTACTAGAAAACATTATTTAGCCAAGGGTCAAAAAGAGAAGAAAGGCAGAGGTCCCCCCTGAACTTCTTTTTTATTTTAAATATTTTTATTTATTTATTTGAGAGAGAGAATGAGAGAGAGAGAGCATGAGGGGGGGAGGGTCAGAGGGAGAAGCAGACTCCCTGCCGAGCAGGGAGCCCGATGTGGGACTCGATCCCTGGACTCCAGGATCATGACCTGAGCCGAAGGCAGTTGCTTAACCAACTGAGCCACCCAGGTGTCCCTGAACTTCTGACATTTCACAGAAAGATGTGCCAGAACCAGGGCACAGCCAGACGTGCAGCATAGGTCTATAGTGGAGGACCCCTCCATGGCATGAGCCTCCCTTTTTAAAGGTCCACCATGGCAAAGCTTTCCTGTCAATGGGGGAACAGGCAGCCTGTTCAGTGCCAGAAAGTCTGGGTTTGGGTATCAGCTAATTACAGAATTAAACACCTGTTGCAGAATATCAGCCACCCAGAACCTGGAGACGTTAGGGGTCTGCAGGCAATTGAAGTCTCCCCTGCAAGGGGAAACATCACCGGTCCCAAGGGTACAAAGTTGGGGAAGATCCTCCTGCAGAAATATGGGGTTCTCCTGGTACCAGAGTTTATCAATCAGACAGCACAAAGTTAACCTCATGAGCACTTTAAGACCAATCTGCTCTTTGCTCCACAGATCTGTTGTCAAAATAACTGTATTATACAAGTGGTAGGTGGCATTAAAACTAGGCACAGGGCAAATGTGATGGCTGTTCAAAACAAGGAAAGAGAGCTTCAGCAAGTGAGATTATGAGGCAAGACTCCATGCAAGAGAGAGACCTCAATGAGGGCCTGAAGTGATCGGTAAGGTTTGGGCACTCAGGGTGGTGGACAAGGGCAACTAAGATGTAAACGAGAACTCAGTCACAGAGAGGAGCATCTTATCAGAACACAGGTGGCTATCCACACCTGAAAGCCCCCACGTTTGGACAGGAGTGAACTGAAATATCAGAAACCATATTCTGTATCTTTTTGAAAATTTATTTCAAAACAGGGGTGCCCGGGTGGCTCAGTCGGTTAAGCATCTGACCTTTGATTTCAGCTCAGGTCATGATCTCAGGGTCGTGAGATCAAACCCTGCATCAGGCTCCACATTCAGCGTGGATCCTGCTTGGGATCTCCCTCTCTCTCCCTCTACCTCTGCCCCCCCCACCCCCCCACCCCCCCACCCCTGCTCACATGCGCTCTCTCTCTCTCTCCATATATATATAATTAATTAATATAACAAATAAAAAATTATTTCAAAATAGTAAAATGGTGGTTCTGAAGGGATTGAGGTGTTCAAGGTACCAACTTACAGCAAGTAGTCAATAAGCAATAGAGATCTCATGCACAGTATAATGAATAAAGACAATGATATTGTACTATAATTCTTAATGTGACAAATATCATTATATCTGCAATTGCATCTGCAATCACATTATCTATAAATATATCAAAGTAACATCCTGTACACCTTAAACTTAAACAATGTTACATGTCAAATTTATTAAAAAAAATTTAGAACAGAATTCGGGAATATCATTTCAATCAGGCAGATTATAATACTGGCAATTTATACTCAGTGAGTGTTTGTTGGTGTGGGCTTTGCTTTTCTCATAGTTTAGTCTGTTGTTCTATTAGAATCCAATTTTTTTTTTCTTTTTCTAGACCTCAAATTTTGCTACTTAGGGTAGAAAACCCCACAATGGAATGCTTTCTTCTTCCCAAATACGCAATATTTTTCAGTTCAATTCAGATGTTGGAGTTCTGAATGTTTTTTGACATTTTAAGGCAAACTACCTAGTCTGGAGATACTGCAGGATAAAGAACTTCTAGAACAAAACCTCAGTCTCTAAATCCTGACAAGGAATATGTAGCAAGAGCACTTTTGCGCCAGCGAGAGAGCCCTGGAGGCCTTGGCTGAGCAGGCCCGGCGCCCAGGTCCCTCTCCTGGCTCAGGTGCTCCTTTCTGCCTTGTCATTCGAGCTGTGACGTATTTCCAAATGACCCCAAAATGTTTTTTCTCTTTTATATTGTTTGTCTTGAGGTAGACTGGGTGTTAAAGATAAGCCAGGTCTGGAACCGGGTTGGAACCAAGTGTGACTAATCACCAGTCACTCGTGCAAGGAATACTTTCACCCCTGCCATATGCCAGAGCACATCCCTCCCCTCATTCTCCACACTTCAGGTCAAGTTCTGCTCTCCCTCTGTTCACCTCCAAGATGATACCTCCAACAGGCAGTACATTCAACTGGAGCCAGGACACCTCTCTTCGAGCCCACCATGGGCCTCTGCACAGCTGGGGCTGATTGATGATCATGCCAATGGCTGGGGCCTCTATCTGGCCCTTCCTTTCAGGTGAAAATAAGTTTTACTCCAAGCTCTGCAACTAGCTCACACTGGGACTTTTTGTAAGTCAATGAATTCTAGGAGTATGTTTCCTGATCCATAACAAAAGGATATGGACAAATATGAGACCTTGCCACCCTTCCCCATGTCCATGACCATGACAGACATCAGAAATCAAAGTTGACACTAAGTTCCAACATGAACTCTGAATCCTTCTCAATCCAGGATTCCAAGCAGCCGCTACCAACCAACTAGTGTTGGCTTTGGAAATAAAAAATGATTTACCATCTTAGAGTTAAGCTTTCTTGTGATCTAGCAGTCTATTACTGCATTAAATTAATGTAACAGCAATATAGCATTAAGAACAATGGGCTAGACCAACTAATTCTGACGAAAATACATCTTTCTGTAGTTGACATTTAATAAAGGCTGATCTAACTTTTTAAAACAGCACATGCCTTCACCTGAAGTAAATTATCTCTAAATTCAGTAATGAAACTTGATGCTTGTTGGGTAGGACAACAGAATTTCTTTGGTATATTTTAACCCATTCCAATCAAGAACTAGCTTTTTAAAAAAATCATTCCATAGGTCAGATGACTGATATCCAGTTATACTATCTAAATTATTTTCTTCTGCCCACTTGTACATTTTACAAAATTTAGAGCAGTCCGATAACGACAATTGACTAATGACAAATCTTTCTTCAATGAAATGAATTAAGTTGATCTCATAGTCCACGTACATACAAGAAAGGAGAATGAAATCCCAGGTGTCAGAAAGCATCAAACCTAATGATAGGAACTTCAGGCTGAGGATCTGGGGTCCTTAGGAAGATAATGCCCTAATTGTGCTTCTGGAATGCGTCTTTTTTAGTTTACGTACGTCTCTACGTGCTCGTAAGCTCCTCAAGGACAGACACCCTGCTCCATTAATCGCTAAAGCCTGGGACATCAACCAGCCAGTCATGGATGAATGGTTTTTGAGTGAATCTTCCCATTGCTCAGGACTTCAGGGAGCAGACTTGAAAATGTATGTGGAGATTTTAGAAGGCAACTAGTGCTCTCCCTGCACACACGTCCATCACCGTTAGGCAGTGGAAGGACTCCAAGAATCCTTTTTTTCTTGGAACACTGTTCCTGGAAAAGTGAGCAGGAATACTGCTTCCAGGCTTGACTATAGTTTCTATCAGGCTGATCCAATTTGCAGCCTCCCCAGCAGGCACTCAATGTCCAGAGGTGAGAAGGGGGCTTCTTTGAAGAATCAATAGCAGATGCTGAAAATGTCCCAGTCTTTGGCCCTCAGGCAAAACACATAAACTTGAAATGACAAAACCCTCTAGAAAGTTCATTAGAACATCTGGGCACCTTATCAGGGATTTATCAAGCTTTCCAGAGTTGATCCAAGTCTTGTTTTAATAAAAATTGCCTGCCCATAAACAATTTATGCCAAGCATTTTTTCCTTTTCTTCTCCTCCTTCTGCTTCTCTTTCTTCTTCTCTCCCTCCCTCACTGGCTTTTATAGCTGCAAAATGTTAATTCTGAGATAGTGAACAAGCCTCATATATTTCCAGGCCTGCTACATACACTTCTATTATCAAACATTTGTGCTTAGGTTAACCACTCTTTGTCAAAATAAAATAAGTGCAGTGGACATCCATCATCACAGCTTGAACGGGGGAATTACACAAGGTTGAATTACCCTCTACTTTTGCAACTGGGTCCTTGGCCAAGACAACATAACCTTTCAATCCTAATTTGTATAAATAAGAAAGATCTTCATATGTTTTACTGATTTTTAAACTGGTAATTTTATACCAGTCACGTATTTCAATTAACTAATTGTTATTCCTCTGTACTTGTGCCTTCAGATGACTTAACCCAAGAAGCTGCAATCATAAAATTAAAATAAATAACAATATTCCAACAGTGTACTGCCCATCTATACAAATCATCAGTCTTTGTTCATAGCCTTGGGGGAAAAATAATGTTCTTTGAACAATCAAAATGATATTACTATAACATTATCATAAACTCCTCCTTTATTTCTCTGCTCTGCTGATTTAGTTGGTATGTATTTCTTTTGAGATTCTTTTATTTACATGAATAAATTAACTGACAATGGCAGTTAATGAGACAAAGGAAGGGAGTACAGTTGCAGGCTCAGAAAGGGACAACAATGGGACCTGTGGACCTGGAAATTCTCAAGGGTCTAAAGATGGAAACTCAAGAGCCCTTGTAGTCTGGAAGACATGAAAAACGCCAAGCAGTGAAAAACCAAGGACCTGAAGAGCCAACTGATTGAGTAAATAAAAATGTCCATTGAATTTAGAAGATGAGAAGGGGAGTGAGGCCCAGTAGACAACTACATCTTATAAAGTCCTTCAGGGTGATAAAGAAATGTCCAGTGAAGAAAAATGGTTAGGTTCAATCTAATCCACCTTCAAGCCTGTAACAGATTCAAGGGTTAAGAGACACAGGTATGAATGAACAGATATACGTATATATATTTTGGATTTGTTTTAAATTGTATTTGAAATATTATGAAGTATAGTTTTAACACTTTGAAAAATGTTGAAAATCATAGTGAATGGGATTCTTCATTTCAATTTCTGACTGATCACCACTCACACTTGATTTGAAGAAAGGTATGGTATGCTCCTCAGCTGCAACCATGTGACCAGACTGTATTTTCCTCATCTAAAAATTGAGCACCTGGAGTCCTGATGAGATGACATAATACACCAGCAGGTCCTCTGGGTGCCCCTAATTCTCAGGCTTAGAGTCCTCATCCCCTACAACCTAGAGTAGACATGTTGGGAAGCTTCACCTTAGGGAGTTACTGACCAGAATGTGCAATGGGATTTATGTAGATCTAGATCACACAGCTGTAGATTTAATATCTCATTGTCCAGATGCAACAGAACAGTACTGGGTCTTCCATTCGAAGATGACTTGCCTTAGAAATAAAGCATTTGAATCAGATCAGAACATCCGGATTCGGAGTTTTCTACTAGCTTCCAGGGAACTTCTTTAGTACATCATTATTGATGTGCACACAAGTTCTCGTATACATTTATGTTATTCACCTTGAGGTCCCCTACCAGATCTCAATACCCGAAGGGCAGCGTCTGAACATGGCATAGACCATACACTTCTGAGTTACCCCCAAGTAACCGTACAGTAGTGTAGTGTGGAGTGGAGTGGAGTGGTTGAGAGGAGGCATTTAAAAGACTTTGTTTCTCCTTTGAGTCATAGGAGAGGAGAAGACATTTCCAGTTAATCAAATGAAGTATAGAAGATACATTTGAGGGGAACATGTATTCTTGACTCCTTAGGTTTTCCGAGCAGGAATGGAATTTCCACACACTTCACAAGAGAGAAAAATATGGGAAGACTCTCTCAGTTTCCCTCCATCTCTCATTCTCTTCTCCCTAAAGAATGGGTCTATTATGGGGATATTCGTATAATTGGTTCATTTGGGAGAAGGACAAGGGGCAAGCCAACCTCTGCCTCTTCTGGGTTCTCTATGTTCAGATCAGGTTGGTGGTGTCCTGCTCTGCGGTCTCCATCCAGGGACAGGTGGAGAGCTGTGCTTAAGGCTGGTGGGGAAATTTGGTCATTTCAAGGGTTATTTATTTTAAAAGTCCTGTGGCTCCTGGTCCAAGCTGCACTTTCCAACAGAACTGATGATTTTTCACCTCCATGTCACTCCTATGTCTTATCTTTACAATTGCATCTAATCTCTGGTGAGAGATGGGGGCACTGGATCCTATGAAAGCAAAACAGAGTGAGGTAGAGATTAAAATACATGCTTGGGGAATGGCACACCCACAGATCTGGCCAGAGGGGATGGAACAAAGAATGTCCAGGTCCTCCTCCCTGGTCCCTCTAGCCCAAGGAAGAAGTGGAGGCTAATGGGGAAAACTTCTGTTTTTTTCCATTGCTTAGGGCCTCTCCATTTCTCTTACTGTGTCTTATGTTCAAATCCCTGTCTCCAACCCATGTACATCTAGTGTTTGCTAAGCTGTCTGATAGACTGTCTTCGTTTTTACCCCTTATTTATTTTTATACCCATTTTTGTGCTTCACAAATAATGTTTAAATATATTCTCATTATAAAAATTTCAAATGCTACAAAGTGGATGTCCCATCTGAATTTCCCCCATCCTCCTAATTCCAACATTCTTCTCTGAGAACCATCACTCTCAAGGCCAACTTCCAAAGCCTCCACTGAAATGAGGCACACCTTTCCAGAACACTCCACATGCTGCTTCTTCCACAGAACCAAACTTGGCTTATTTGAAACCCAGCATATCTACACCTCTGGGTTTGAGCTTCCAGATATCTTTCTACTTACAAAAGCACTGGCTGATTCAGCCACCAGTTTAACAGAGAAATATGTTAACTTTTATGATGCAATTAACAAAATTGAGGTAATGGGAAACTCTATAGGACAGTTTGGAGAAACTCAGTTTCTTCAACAAATACATTTCTAGAGGGGGAAAAAAGAGAGAGAGAGAGATGGGGTGGGGTGGGGAAATCCACAGATTAAAAAATAAATCTTTTTTTTCAAAGATTTTATTTATTTGACAGATAGAGACACAGCGAGAGAGGGAACACAAGCAGGGGGAGTGGGAGAAGGAGAAGCAGGCTTCCCGCGGAGCAGGGAGCCCTGATGCCGGGCTCCATTCCAGGACCCTGGGATCATGACCTGAGCCGAAGGCAGACACTTAATGACTGAGCCACCCAGGTGCCCTTAAAAAAACGTCTTGACAAAACACAATGTGTGAACTTCTTTGGATCCATGATTCAAACAAACTAATAGCAGAATAATTTAAAAACATTGATGACACAATTGGAAATGTGAGCAAGGACTGGTTATCAGGTGATAATAAGGATCACTATTAACATTGTTGACATGTGATAGTAGATTTTTATGAGTTCTTATCTTTTAGAAGTATCATCTGAAACCTTTATGAATGAAATTATATGAAGCCCGGAATTTGCTTCAGAATGGTGCTGGGCAGGGAACAGTGGGTGGGAGTAAAATTGAAAGAAGACTAGCCACACTTTGATAATTACTAAAGTTGGGTGATGGGTACCTGGAGGTTTTCTTTTGCATGTGCTTAGAATTTTCCATAATACAAATTTTTTTTTTATAAAAGCAGAAAATCTTGCCCAAATTTCAATGGCACAGTCCTGAAGGAACCAATCTTTTCTTGCCACCCTCTGAACCTATTGAGTTGGGTATTGCTGATGGAGAGGGCTGGTGGCAGGTGTGGGCACAGACCAGGCTGAGAAAGGGCTCTCAGGGAGTTGGAGTGGCCCTGACCCTGTTCATGAAATTTGACTACTCTTTGCAGATTCCAAGTTCAGTCTTGGACTCAGATGGAAAACATGAACGGCCTCCTTCTCAATGACCCCAGCTTTGAGGTTCCTGTCATTTTATTGCAGGACTAGGTTCCCACACCCTGACTTAATTCAAAACACTCACGCACATCTCTTACCCGTTATGAAGAAGTACAGAGATGAAGGTTTTAAAAGCAGCCTTTCTCTGTGATTGCATGGGTGGTGGTTTTGCCCTGGAATGTGGGCAGCCTGACACATGTGATGCTGAAAGCAGATGCTACTAAGCAGGGCTTAGGACTTTGCCCAGGAGTGAGGACATGATTGGAATATTTACTTTGAAAAGTGGCCTCCGTAAATGGGAAATGATTAATTCACCATGAGGAATGTTTTATCCTACAGGGTGATACCCTCTGGAAAGAAAGGGCCTTTTTGAGAAAACCAGATTGAGGAGGTCTCCGTTGGTGCCTTCCCCTATGACACTGGCTTGACTGTGGACCTTCTCAGAGCCAAGAGGCAACACAGAGAGAGGGTGGGAAGAAGGGACAGAGTCCCTTTTACCTGCTTTGAAACAGTGAAAATCATGAAAGGACATTATTAAGAAGGTGAAAAGACAACCTACAGAATGCGAGAAAATATCTGGAAATCACCTATCTGGCAAGAGTTTAATGTCCAGAATATATAAAGAACTCCTACAACTTAACATCAAAAAGACAAACAATTCAACTTGAAACAGTTATTTCTCCAAAGAAGATATACAAATGGCCAAAAAGCACATGAAAGGATGCTTGACCTCATCAGCTATTAGGGAAATACAAACCAAAACCACAACGAGGTACCACTTCACACCCCTCAGGATGACTTTAATAATAATTTCTTAAAAAACAGAAAATAAGTATTGGCAAGGGTGTGGAGGAGTTAGGACTCCCTTACATTGCTGGTGGGATTGGAAAACAGTTATGGAAAACATTTTGGTGGTTCCTCAAAAAGCTAACCATAAATTACCACATGCCCCAGCAATTCCACTGTTAGGGGTATACCCCAAAGAACTGAAAGCAGAGACTTGAACAAGTATTTACACATCAATATTCATACAGCGTTCTTTACAAGAGCCCCCAAAATGCAAACAACCCAAGTGTCTGTCGACAGGTGAATGCATAAACAGAATGTGGCATATAGGTACAATAGAATATTATTCCGCCACAAAAAGGAAGGAAATGCTCACACTCCCTACAACATGGGTAAACCTTGAAAACATTAAGCTAAGTGAAACAAGCCAGGCATGAAAGAGCAAGTATTGTATGATCCCACTGACACGAAATATCTAACATGCGCAAATTCAAAGACATGGAAATAAATTAGAGGTTACCAGGGCCTGGGGGAGGGGGCCTGCGGAGTGATTGCTTTAATAAGTTCCGTGGAAGTTGCTGTTTTTCAGTGGCGCTTTTGCTTGAGGTGATGAAAAAGTTTTGGAAATAGATATGGTGATGGCTGCACAAGAGTGTGAGTGTTGCCAACGTTATTGAATTGTACACTTAAAAATGGTTAAAATGGCAAATTTCATGTTATATCTATCTTACCACAATTTTTAAAAATTAGTAATATACCAAAAAGCATTGAATTGTATACTTAAATGGGTGAGTAGAATGGTATATGAATTTTATCTAAATAAAAGTGCAAAAAAAAAAAATCGCACACATGCACACACACCAAAAAATGTTGCAACTCCCCATCCATGCCGACGTCCACCAAAGATGTGGGTGCTGCAGAAGACAGAGCCCCCAGTGCCGTGTTAAAGCGACATGACCTCAGCCTCAAGGGTCTGTCTCCAGATGCCCTCCGAGCTCACGGCACCTCCTCACAGTCTGTGCGAGCTGGACTTGGCCCGTGCTCATACTGCTGATGCTAGTAGAGCCTGACTGGAGGGGCAGCCTTGTGTCTTCACGTCTTCCAGTATCCCATCCAGGGGAACGTGCTCTGCCAAGGACACAGACCAGCATGTAGAAAAGTCAGTTTGTGACCCTCCCGGTGAACTTGGACGATTAGGTCACTCGCTTGTCCTTAAACAAGATTCAGCAACTGTGGGGGACAGCGGACACCACCACGAAAAAGTGATTTTGGAGAAGGGCAAGGCCCTGGTCCTCCTCGGGCAATGCAGGCTGAGCAGGGAACACACCAGAAGCCCTCCTTCGAAAGAGAATGCCACCTCACCCTGATCAAACAGGGCCACGCCACGTCCAAACCTCCAGCCACACCACCCTGGCTGCTTCTCTCTCACGTGGCACTGAGCCTCCTCTGCCTCAGGACTGTTCAAGAGCTTTTTTTTTTTTTTTTTTAAAGATTTTATTTAGGGCGCCTGGGTGGCTCAGTTGGTTAAGCGACTGCCTTTGACTCAGGTCATGATCCTGGAGTCCCTGGATCGAGTCCCACATCGGGCTCCCTGCTTGGCAGGGAGCCTGCTTCTCCCTCTGACCCACCCCCCTCTCATGTGCTCTCTCTCTCTCATTCTCTCTGTCTCAAATAAATAAAATCTTTAAAAAAAAAGATTTTATTTATTTATCTGACAGAGAGAGAGAGAGAGAACAAGTAGGCAGAGAGACAGGCAGAGGGAGAGGGAGAAGCAGGCTGCCCGCTGAGCAGGGAGCCCGATGCGGGGCTCGATCCCAGGACCCTGGGATCATGACCTGAGCCGAAGGCAGCCACTTAACCGGCTGAGCCACCCAGGCGCCCCTGTTCAAGAGCTTTTTCAGCCTGGAATCATCCTCCGCTTCCTTCTCCCGTGGCTAACTCCGACTTTGTGTCTGGACCTCAGTTCACTGTTGCCTCATCTTTGAACCCTTTCAAGACCCTCCAAATCTGGGTTGGTCGGCCTTGCTCTGTGTTCCCACCTGTACCAAGAACTTAAACCATGCCTCCTTGCCTCTCTTTGAACCATGACTTCCTTGCCCACTGCCTGGCATGGTGGCTGGCACATAATAAGCTCTCATGTGCTTTCTGAATGAATAAATGAATGGCATGGAATTGCCACAGCAATGGGCAACCCAGAGGACAACACCCACATTGAGGCGGTGGAGCGGGTGATCGAAGTCCCACAGAATAAGATGTGAGTGGGCTCTGGAGTGGGGCAACAGCTTGAATGACTACCATTCCATATTCCTGGAAAGTTAGCATCTCCCCAAGTAGGCTCAAACCCCCTCAGACAGTATAGGGTGTGAGTGCCCCCAATTTTCAGACGAAGAAAGTGACTTGCCCAAGCCCCTCAGAAATGATTGTTCATAAGTAACCACTGACCACTCTTGATCATACTGTTCCCATGTCCTACTTTGGAGACTACAGCCTGGACTCTGGGCTCCAAGATTCTCAGAAAGGACTCCCTCCCTCACTCCATGGGTGTTGAGAGGCTGGGAGGGCTGCCGGCAGGCAATGGCAGCAACACTGAGGTACTGAGGTAGAGAGTTTTTCATTCACACTTCACCTTTAATGCACTAACCTCTTCAAATGTTGTAGTTTGTGATTTTAGTCAACACCACAAAAATAGAGGCACCTGGGTGGCTCAGTCAGCTAGTCATCCAACTCTTGATTTCGGCTCAGGTCATGTTCTCAGGGTTGGTGAGATGGAGTCCCACGTCGGGCTCCAGGCTCAGCAGGGAGTCTGCTGGAGATTCTCTCTCTCTCCCTCTGCCCCTCCCACTGCTCACACTCCAAATAAATAAATAAATAAAATCTAAAAAAGAAACCCACAAAAATAAACTCCATCTTCTAATTTTCCACTTTCTGGAAATTATATTTTTATATGGAAAGCAATATCAGATGTTGTACTCTCATTTTTCCCCGAAATATCTAGCTGTCAGTTTAGTAGGGTGTATGGCATCTATATCAAAGATTCTCCCACACATCAAAGAAGCTTAACCATAGTGGATTGTCAGTGCTAATTCCTCCTGCATATTTCTACTCAAACCTGAATTTTTCCCTAAGATTTCCAAATGCACCCCAGAGTCTTTGGCTAACTCCCATGTGTCTCCCTTCAGGCTAATATGGAAACTACAATCAACGGAACATTTATTGTTTTCTTTTTAGTAAATGAGTATGTTGGAGATTTTTTACTGCATAATAAAACCAACATAAAATGAATTTGCTCCAGTGCTTCCTCACTCTTTAAAACTACCATGCTCCCCCCTGCTCGTGCTAGTCTTTGGTTGGCATCTTGCCCAGACCTTAACTAGGTTATCAGCCGGGTGATGGCAGGCAGCCTCAAGTCGCAGAGCTGGTGCTGAGCCTGGGTGTCCTGCTGTCTGGCCATTTGAAGGTCCCCATGGCACAGGCGGACGGTGATCCGTCTGCACCCCCACAGGGGCTTGGCCACTGTGGATATCGCTTTTATAGACTCTAGTTGTTTCTGACCCTATGTTTTTTATTACATTCCTTTGCAATTCTAGCAGCTGTTTTTGTCAAGTCTTAATAAAGTTTGAACTGCTAAACGGACTTTATGGAAATTGGTCACAGAAGAAGTCTATGCGGCACCTTTTAGAAAACCAGAGGCTAAATTGCCCCGTGGATACACTTCACAGTAACAATAGTGACAAAATAAACCCAACAATCTGGGTGAAAAAGGATGGTTTTGCAACGAATTTCTAACTAGATTTCCCGACTAGATTTCTGAGAGACTATCCTCCATACGCAATTAGTCTCTTTACCTCTATTTACCATAATTTATTTAAAATGTTTGACAGCATGGCTGAAATTATGAAGATGCCTTAAGGATCCTTCACCTTTTAAAGAGAGTCAACTCAAGTTTGTTTTTTGTTTTGGGGGTTTTTTGGGGAGGGGTATTTTTTTCACGTTCTTCAATTTTATACACCTAAGACTCAAAAGAACGAAATTTACAGGTTTAGTAGAATTCTCTGGTCTATGAAAGAAAAATAAAGTATCTGAGATACTATTAGCATATCTCTCCTATTGTTTAATTACACTAAAACATTGTCCCATTTTATTAAGCATATTAATTTGGCCATGAAGTTACTTTGATTCAGTAGTACCTATACAAGCCTGTAAAGACCTCTAAACTTGTTCTAGACCCTCCTTGAGTATAATGGTTTACCTCCCACTTCACATACCAGTGTTATGGAAGAATAATTCACCAACAGACCAAAACTAACCATTCGTCTGTTTGGGCTGCAACCTCATGCATTTCCATGAATAAAGCAGACCCTGAAAGCGTAATGCCAAGTGTCTCAGTAGCCTTAGCAAGGTACCTGAGTAACCACCTCCTAAGTGCCTCCACAACAGTCGGTCCTTTGTTTCACATCTCTTTGAGAATTAATTTTGCCTCCAAAACCGAGAAGTTTAAAGTCAGAATAAGTTATTAGCAACACTACAGCTAGTTGAAATAAAATATTTAAATATAGAGGACTCGGTGGCTTTGGACAGGTCACCTCAGACTTACAAAGTATAAACCAAAGAGGTGAACTAGATGCCCTTGAAAAGTCCTCACACCTCTAACACCGGGACATCTAAGACAAGGTGGGAATTCTAGGCTGAGAGGAGAGATGGGCCAAAGCGGTAGTGATGTGTCTAGAAGGCATTGCTCACAGGGTGCTTTCACTGGAGAACAGACGCTGCCACCCTCCCAGGTGGGCTGCGACAAGAAGCACTTGACATTAAGGTGCTGGGTCTGTCCCTCGGCTCCAAAGCAAACTGAAATTCACAAAGCCTGTGGTTACAGGGTCAGCACACAAATCCAGCTTCCTCTTTAGTCTTCTGAGAACTGCATCTGATTTTAATTTCCTTTTGTCTGTCAGAATTTATTCCAATGCAAAGGAAGGCAGCTATGCTAACCACTACGCCAGCAACGCTATTCCGATGATGCAAAGGAGAGGGAAAACATAATCACAGTAAAAGGCTTTGCATGCTTTGTTTGCAAAGATGTCAGAGCGAAATACTCACTGTAGATGACTTAGAGTTCTGTTCTTATTTACACCTAGAGTCAGTGGACACTTCTTTATGCTGTTCTTGCTATTTCAAAACAAAAAACAAACGGCCCAGTGCCCATCACTTACTTATATAAGTTCTGATACCCTAATGCCTGCGCTTCAAACAGTGACAGACTGCCTCTAATTAGAAAGACTTCCTTAGGCTTCCTGTCAACGTCACTAAAGCACGCATTTCCCCGTAATCACCAGTGGAGGGCGCTGCTGTATTTGATGTGTTTCCACATACTCAGGAAATTTTTCCTTTCTGAGGGAAAAGGCCTCTTTCCCATCGTAATATGAACATGATGTACGATAATGAAAACAATAATAACCAACATATTTTCCCCAGAAGTTGAGGACTTTTTTTCAGTGTGAATGTAGCACTCTCAGTTATAAGATACTAAGACAAATGAATTGACTTTAGAAAAGGGTGGGAGGTATTGAAACATATTTTCAGGATGAACGTGGGCTTCCCAGACCTTGTAATTTGACGATTTTGACTACCGTATATTAGGAGTTTCATTACATGTCATTGTTCAGCATATAAAGATAATATAACAATAATAAAATGGAGCGAACAGCAAGATTAACATTTGGCCACAATCAGCCTGGTGTCATAGAATATACTCCCTGCCTGAGTTTCACGGGGCATGAGCCTGGCAAGAATGATAGAAAGACACACTTTTCAACCAAGTTGTGACAGCTGAATACTATTTTCAACCACTACACTTAAGATCTGGGCAAGGCACTTCTCCATTTCCCTCCCTGAAGCCTGAATGCCAAAGAACCTTTTTCTTTCCCACAGTAAACTTCTGCTTCTACATGGCAATATTTTTGTGTAGTTTCTCACTAACCAGATACTGCTCCGTGTCACATAAGTAACTCAATAAATCAATTTAAGAAGCATAAGCATGCTTATAGCATGCTCAAAAGACTCTAGAACCACAAGCAAGGAGATCTGACCTTTTTTTTTAAGATTTTATTTATTTGACAGAGAGAGACACAGCGAGAGAGGGAACACAAGCAGGGGGAGTGGGAGAGGGAGAAGCAGGCCTCCTGCTGAGCAGGGAGCCCGATGCCGGGCTCGATCCCAGGACCCTGGGGTCATGACCTGAGCCGAAGGCAGACGCTTAACGACTGAGCCACCCAGGCGCCCCAGAAATCTGACTTTTAGTTCAAGCACATTTTCATGAACCCCCAGAAGGGTTGCCAGATAAAATATAGGACACTCGGTTAAATCTGAATTTCGGATAAACAACAGATAATTCTTTGGTATAAGTATACCCCCATGCTATATTTGGGATCTACTTATACTAAAGAAATTATTCATTGTTTATCTGAAATTCTAATTTAACTGTGCTTCCTCTACTTTTATTTGCTAAATCTGGCAACCCTTACCCTTAGATAACCAGGGCACCAAAGCTGAGAATGACCATACTATGTAGTCACTATGGAACCTCAAATTTAAAATCCTGTTTGTCTATGCTGCATGAAAACATGAATTTACAAACACTTAAAAACATGCCAGTTCTACAGCTTTTGGAGAAGATAGGAGACAGGTTTCTTTCCTCTCCTAACCTAGCATGCTGCCAAAAGCCAGATGGAGATAACTTGGCTTGATTTAATATTCTGTTTGACAGAAAACTCAGCTTAGGGAATAATGTTTTCGTGAAACCAGGCTGACAGCTAACGACAGGATCCCGCCCAAGACACACCGAATGAGAATGGAAGGTTTAACTGCTCTTCCGCCAAACCCAGGTATAAACCTGAGGGTCAGAGCGACCAGCCCACCACAGTGTAATCCCTGACTTGGCACCTGTTACTCACTAACTTTGCTTCCATCTTGGTCATCTGAGCAGCGTAGCTAGCTCGAGCTGCTTCCTGTTTTGTTTTGTTTTTCCAGGGACAAAACTAAGCAGGTGTTGTGGAATACTGAGCCAACAGGGGTCCCTGCAATGGAAAAGGACAATGAGGCAGGCTGTCATCCCCAGGAGCCAAGTGCGTTAGGCATTTCAGGATGCTCCATAAGTAAGGCTTTCAGACAAAGGGAAACAAACAAGAGGCAATTTAAAATGCATTACACTCCCTAAGCTTCTGGCTATCTCTCCTGCCTTAGAAACCCAACTTAATGCCAGAGGAGTCGCTAAGGGAGCGAAATAAAGCCTACCTCTGAGCAATGACTCATCAGCACAAGTGAAGCAGAAGCCGAAGAAATCAAAACCCATTATGTAACGATGATTGTTGAAGTCCCTGAAATCTCACCAGGCACTAAACTGTTAATTAAGCACCAGGGAGCTGATCTGAGCCCACTGCAGTAAGAGTGCCCCCACGACAGGGACAGGTCGTCTCAGAAGGCGAGGTCGGAGGGGAACTTACATAGGGCTCTGGGCCCTTTGACGCCGGTCTTCGAGGCGGGGACCTGCAACCTGTGTTAGATGTCTCTTGAACTACGAGTTTAGGATCCGTGGATGCAGTGAAATGAGTGTCTTGAAGCGAGTCTTGATAAGTAAACTGTTGCTTTAATAAGCGAGTTCTTTGCCCAGGTGAGCAGACTATTTGCGAGAAATCGATCACAAACAGTGAACTTAATTTTTGATTTACAGCCTATTCTTTCCTGGGTAAATTTCCCTGGAACAACCAGCCAAATCATGTTGATAAGAGCAGTCTCTGGTCTGTCCTCCCACGACAACCTTCGGTTTCAGGTGAGCCCTGAGACAGAATGACTGCGTAATGAACACCTACTAAATGCCAAGTACTTCCTACCTGCTTTTGTATGTAAATGTAGATATTGGTATCCCCATTTATCGACAAGGAAACAAGTCTAAAAGATACAAATTTGCAAAATCCTTCTGGATCAATCATTATCTGAAGAAAAAGATAGCAAAGCGTTTCTTATCTGACAGAAACAGCAACTGAGGCAAGTTTAAAGGTTTTGGCCAAAGTCTGCAGCCCTCTGGAATGACTCTTGGATCCTGCTGAAAATGTGAAGTTCCTTTCCTCCGACCTCTATTTAGAATCTTTTCTTCCTTTCTGATAACCCTTCCGATTAAGAAAAATGCAGTCCCTCCCCGAGAGAAGTTCACAGTGTGATTTATTATTTTAACAAGCTAGCTCAGTGTCTACTCTCTACCTACTTCTAAGATGAATGCTACTGACTCCTTAAAACCCACCACCTCACACCCAGCTTTGTGCTCAAGAACATTTCCTCTCCCCGTCGAGCACTGCATGTGAGGCGTGAGAAATGATCACGTTACTTTCCTAAGGAATTAAATGGGCTAAGCACTGTAGCAACTTTTCTTTCCAGCATAATCCATCAAAAACATGGTCTAAATCATGATAACACTAAGTCCCAAATTTTCAAAGTAGGACATGAAATTATATCTCAGTGACTTCCTTGACCCAAAAGAAAAATGCAAAGCTGGCCTTAGTTGGTTTATCTTCTTGTTAATCATGACGGAGGAGTGTGTTTAAAACACCGAGCAGAATGCCATTTTTCAACTTTTCCTCACAACGTTAGATGTCTCTTGAACTACAGTATTTATTTAAATCATCAACTCCACTGACCTTGCTCCCTATATTTATTATGCTTTGGATGAAATAATATTGTAGGAGTTCCTATTTTTCAAATTCCATGCTACTATAAAATATACACTGGATCTATCACTATTTTATCAATCCTTTCATGACTTTGAGATCATAAATGGGTTCACTTTCAAACCTTCCCTTTCTGAGAAAAATAAGATAAACTCTTTTTCATTTACCTTGGAAAGTGCTATTTTCTTTGTCTTAAATATACAGCTCAGATTCATGTTTCTTTTTAATAGAATTTTCTGTTTTCCTTATGCCTCGCCTGGACAATCCTCTCTCAAAAACAGAACTGCTTTTGGACAAATGTTGATACCATGGATTAAAAGTGGATATAATTCTCTAACCATGAAAGGGAAGATTACCCTTAATTCTTAACAATAACAGCAATAAAACCAGAAGCTTTAATAATATATTTCACCATGATATTTTTATAATAAAGATGACAACATCATTTTTAACTGATAACAAATTAAATACCTATTACTGTGTTAGACCAAATATTGCCTAAAATAAATGGGGCAGGATTTACCTTTCTTTCTTTTTACAAAGATTATATTGACTGAATTCATTTTAGTGGGGCTAAACTTTATTTACATAGCTGATATATTAATGTGAACACAGGAGTGATATATATTTGTAAACTACGAATGACCCTGAAGCTAGTTGAAATAAAAATAGTTATATTTTGCCCATCAAGATTGGCAAATAATTACAACAGTTGATAAACCTATAATTTCTACTGTGTCTAGCCTAGAGGATCTTTTAAAGATATTTTATGTACTTATTTGTTTATTTGAAAGAGAGAGAGAAAGCGTGCATGTGCACAAGCAGGGGGAGGGGCAGAAGGAGAGGGAGAGAGAGTCTCCAGCACACTCCATCCGAGCCAAGTGTCGAGCCGAGGGCAGAGCCCCACTTGGGGCCCAATGCAGGGCTCCATCTCATGACCCCAAGATCATGACCTGAGCTGAAACCAAGAGTCCGATGCTTAACCGACTGAGCCGCTCAGGCTCCCTAACCTAGAGGATCTCTTTAGGACTAAATGGAGTCCTAGATTTTGAGCTATGATTAGTGTTATGAATAGCAAGTTATCAAAAATATGATGTCTTAGAACAGTGTTTCTCAAAATTTTTTCATTGTCACCCCTCTAAGGAGCCTTTGTAGACCTTTTTGCCTAATCAATACCCATGAAATTTCATACCACAGATATAGTGTTTATGGACTAAATGTATACATCTTTGACTTATACATAAAAAGAGGAAGATTTTTTCACAGTCTCCCTCCACCCCAACTAAAGAACCAATTCTCACTCCCTTGAGGGCAATATTACTTCTGCCGATTTTGACTTTTTTTTTAAGATTTTTTTTTTTTTAAGTAATCTCTACACCCAATGTGGGGCTCGAACTCACGACCTGGGGATCAGGTGTCCGCATGCTCTACCAACTGAGCCAGCCAGGAATTTTTTAAAGTGTAGAGAAAGATAGCAACCGCCAAATTCGCACTTGGAATGAGGTTTGTCCTACTTTTCTTGAATCAGAGCCTGAAAAATGGACCTAAAGTAGACGAAATCCAAAATCATTTTTGCGGGTGTTGGTGGGGAAAGAGAAATCTTCAATTTTAAGCTGATTATTTTCCCTGGAAAAAAAAAAAGTTTTTAATCTACTAACAGGGAGTTTATTACTGTCTGAAAGAAATGTTGACTTTGGTGCTTAGCTGTAAATACGATCACTCCACGCATTTGTTCATTATCATTCATTAATTCACTTACTGACTTGTTTGCCCAGCAAGCTCTATCTTAGCCTTGAAAGAGGCAAAAATAAATAACACTCAGCTTGAATTTATTCACCCCACTGATGAGACCACAAGTTTTGGAAGTAGTAATTTAAAAAGTAAATAAATCTACATATTCTGAAACACCTAGAATGTCTAAAGAAAGTGTATTACTATTTATAAGGAAGAGACAATGATTATGAATCACAGCCCAATTACACTGTGTGTATAGACAATTCCATTCTCTTGAATAAAAGCATGCAGAAAACAAACCAACAACCTAATTTTGGCAATCCACAAGTGTGTTAATAAATCTGCCTTAAAACCAATTTGCCAAAGTTTAAATTACAACTTTAAAGTGCCCATAAAGGGGATGGAGAGATGGCATCTTGTGGTGGTCAGCTTCTGCTTTGAATTTAATTAGTTCAATCATTTTAAGTTCAAACATTGTTTTCCCAAAGAGGGACAGGCATATTTTTAGTTTTTTAAACCAGTTGCCTCCTTCATTCATTTTTCTCTGCAGCCAGCCTTAAACCTCAGACCATTTGCTTTCAGAGTTCACTTTCACATCCATGATGCAGTGGGAGTCCTTGCAGCTTTGGCAAGCATACGGTTCACTGAAAAGCAACTTTGCACGAGTACACCATTTATTTCTGAGATGCTGGCAAAATTGAAAGAGGCTCTAACTCCACAAGGGGCAACATTTTTCTTCAGGAAAATTGTCAACACAGGTGAAACAGCTGTGTGCAAATTAAGAGAAATTAGCTATTGAGTCAGATTCCTTTAGTTCAGGGATGATATTCATTGACATAAACATATTCCAAAGTAATAAAAAGTAATGTTTCCTAAATGAGATCCAGGGACACCAATGATAGTGTATCTGTGATCTATTGTCCATCTGAGAATGAAGGGGGGAAATCACATCATTTCCAACTATTTGGCTCTTCCCACTCTTGTTAACGTGGGTATGGGGCTCTAGCAATTAAATGGTGGGAGGGAAGTCAACACAGATGGAGACTGGAGGCCACCAAATAAGGAACTGATGTCTAACATTTTCCCAGAAGTTTGTGTTGCCAAGCTTACAAGATAGTCTTCATCTTTTCTGTGATTTAATAGCTGCGAAGAGTATGGATATTGTGAGAGATGATTTTGAGGGTGTCCGTGTAAGTATTGTTAAATCTGGGGGAAAGCAATGGGAAAAGCCTCTTTCAGCTAAGGAAGAAAGTACAGCCTTTCCAAGATTTTTACCCAGTAAGTTGAGATTTTAAACTTGGCTACTGTCTGTGAAAAAGAAAAAGTAACAAGGGCTTGCTTTATGCCAAGAGAAGAGAGGTATAGGAAGAGGGCAAAGACAACAAAAAGATTAAAGGCCTAGAATTAAAGTGGATGTTAGCAGAAGGGTAGCAAGAAAGTAGAATGTGATCCAAACAATAAGAGCATCTTGGGGGTAAACTGTTTAGACCAGCAGTTCCCAAAGTATATCCCCTGCACCACAAGTCAACTATAGGTAGAACTGCATATCCATCTCTCACTTGGTGTTTAAAATACCTACTTCTAGAAGAAATTCTCAGCACAGGATATTTTGCTGCTCACTGAAACAGACTGTTCATAGTAGATGTCAGTGGTGACCTCTCCGGAGAGCTGATTGTTAATTTTTAAGAATTTGCAAACGGGTTTTTTAAGAGAGCCATTGTTTAAAAAAATAAATTATATGCATTTACAATTAAGTAAATTATCTTTAAAACAAAGGTAAAAGCCCATTTGGTGATTTTTTAAAAATTTTAGTTATATTTTTCTGTTCTAGCTTTCCATTTCAAGCACGTGCACAATTTCCTTTTGGAAATTTTCATAATAGTTTCTGTTATCTTTGTCATATAATTTCAACATTTGTGTCATCTCATTAGTGTCTGTTGATCGTCTTTTGCCACAAAAGTGGAGATTTTTCTTTTCTTTTTAGGTTTTCTTTTTTTTTTATTTTAAGGCAAATTTTATTGGTTTATTTCTAAATAAGGCAAGTGAAATGTAGATTCAGAATTAAACAAGATTTTCAGTAACTTCTGGTCATTGTATGGTGAGAGAATATGAACATCAAATTTTTGAGTATTATTGTACAAAACTGAAAACATTTATTTATTTGACAGAGAGAGAGAGCACAAGCAAGGGAAGGGGCAGGCAGGGAGAGGGAGAAGCTCCATTGATTCCCCTGTTTCTCTTTGGGAGAAATACCCCTGTTTTCTTTCATGAGTTCTTATAATTTATCACTGCTGGACTCTTTACCTCTCACTCACATGCTGCTGGAGTTTCCCAAAGTTGTTAATATCGCTCTTAAGATGTGGTGCCCATAATATGGGCACCCTGACTTAAGGCTTGATCTCAGGACCCCGGGATCATGATCTGAGCCAAAGGCAGATGCCTAACCGACTGAACCTCCCAGGCGCCCCAAAAGTTGAGATTTTTCAAATCCCTGTTATGCCAAGTAATTCTGAATTGTATCCTAGACATTTTGACTATTATGTTATAAGACTCTGGGTCTTGTTTCAATATATGGAGACTTGACATTTATGCTTAGCAGATAGTTAGCCTGTGTAGGTTCAGGCTGCAAGTGCCCACCTGCCGTCTTGGCTTCGTGGTTTCCATTTTCAAAGCCTTCGCAGTGTTATTTGGATCTGCCCTGCATACATACTGCACAGTGACTAGTGTGCGACCGAGATGGTGGCCTATGTGCTCATTCAGTTCTCAAAGTCCTTTATGTGCTGATTAGAATCAGATTTATCCATGTGTAACTTCGAGGTGAGCCCAGGATTTCATAAGCAACTTTACAAGGGCTGCTTTCCCAAACCCCTCTCTCTTTGTGCCCTTGTGAGTACTTCCCAGTTTCCTGGTGCCTCCCTCTTTGTCCTCCATCTAGAAAGCTGCGACTTCAGTTACCCTCCCGTAGCTACACCCACATCCAGCACCAAATGGTGAGAGACCTGGAGGGAATGGGAGGCAATCTTGCTGCCAGTTCAGTGGTACTTTGAATTCTGGGCTCTGGCAACCCACCTTCTCTTACTCTTCAGAGTCCCAGAGTTGCTACTCCGCACATTCTCTCCAGGTTCTGTAGCTACATGCAGTGGGAGACCCAGGCAGGAATGAGAAACCTCCCCACAGCTTCTGCCAACCCACCTGCATTCTGCCCTCCACGAGAATCTTCCATCGATTCCCCTGTTTCTCTTTGGGAGAAATACCCCTGTTTTCTTTCATGAGTTCTTATAATTTATCATTGCTGGACTCTTTACCTCTCACTCACATGCTGCTGGAGTTTCCCAAAGTTGTTAATATCGCTCTTAAGATGTGGTGCCCATAATATGAAACTATTACCTCCCTCGATCTGGATACTGTAAATATAATCGTGCACTTTAAAGTGTGTTAGCTTTTTCAGTAACGGCATCTCATTATTGGCTTAGACTACTTTTTTTTTTTTTTTTAATCCCAGGACTTATGCCTATGCATAATGTCAGGTCTTTACTATCTACTGCCATTGTTCCTTTTCAGCCAAATGCAGGAATTTAGGGCTGTTAAGGTTGTATTTTACCTTATTGGGTCTAGTCAGCGGTTCTTGCCTATTGAAGTAATCTGGAATTCGGATATTATTCTATATCTATTATTTTATTAATCATTTATCCTAGTCTGGTGTAAAGAGAACAGAAGGGGGGTTTTATTATGTTCTGAGGAAACTGGTCAAGTGGAAAGACTTTCCGAAGTTACCGTCCATCTCTGCATTCTGACTTCAGGTGCTAGTTGCCCCCCACCCTGCCAACCCCGACATACCCCGTCGGTTTTGTCTGAACGTATCTAATCCCCAATTTTAGACAGAGATCAGATTTTTTTCCCTTGGAGTTCCTCTGCCCCATGTCAAACGGGGGCCATCTCTAGACACCTGTTTCAACGTGTTAAGCGTTTGAGTAGATCCTTAGAGCAGAGCAGGTGGACACCCCGCAGCAGCGGGTACTCTAAAGCACCTGCCCGGAAGAGCTCGGATCTGAGCAAAGCAATAGGATGGCTTTTCCACACAGGATATCGGACATGGAGTTGACCTGGTACTGAAAGAAAGGAGAAAAAAGAAAGGATGGGAAGAAGTAATAGTGAAGGGAGACAAAGAGAAGGGGAAAAGAGGGAAGAGAAGGAAGCAAAACTGGACCCGAGAGGAGAAAGCTTTGGGTTCCACAGAGCCCACCCTTGCTCACCTCAGCCTGTGCTCTGGGTGCGGCTACCCTCTGCTACACCTGCTGATAGAAGTTACAATAAGAACACACAGACACAGAGGGAGATAAACAGTGTCCTTGCAGGTTGAGATATCTTCAGACGGAGCTCCAAAAATGCCATTGTCAGAGATGCTGAACTGAGCAGAAGGATGTCCTTTCCAGAATAAACGTTCGGGGTCTAGAAGAAAAAAAAAAATGTGGATCGACAAGCCAGAGTGCAGTGAAAGAGAAAAGTGAATCCTGGAGAGAACTGAGGAAAACACTTTTTTTTACAGAAAATTTCAAACCTATTCTAAATCAGAATAATGTCATAAACCTCCCCGTGCCCAACAAACATCTTCAATAATGATTAGCTCACACCCCAGCTGGCTTCACCTAGACCCTCACCCATTTCCCTCCATCACCTCACCCCACTGGATTGTTTCGAAGCAAATCCCAGACCTCATACCGTTTCCTTAATAATACTTCAATATGTAGGGAGAAGGATTTTAAACTAGGATAAATTCGGCACAGAGAAGGTATGTATAAATTCCACGGGAAAGTAAAACCTGAACACAAACAAAAGTAAAGCCATTGAAGAAAAATTTGAAAAGCCAAGTGGGGAAGGGGAAAAAGGAACTTGTTCTTTAAAACTGTACTTAAATTTTGATAACATTTTACTTTTTAAATAAGACATAAGATTCCATTACCACTCCTTTTTTCCTAACCAAACACTACAGCAGAAACCGGACACTTAGTAGAGAAACAAGACTTATAGTGGGGAAAAAGATCTATCCATGCCATACAATTAAACATGAAAGAAACATAGTTGAGCTGCGTTGGTCCGTGGTGACAACACTTTTTAAAATATATGGGCCGTGACCATATTTTTAAAGTTTTTATTTATTTTTCTTCGTTCCACGAGAGGTAAACTGGGATATTCAGTTATAAAACAGCATTTTATTGCTTCTGAGTAATTCCCCAAGAGAGAAAAATAGAGTTTCTGCCCTCCCCCCCAAAAAAGTGATAAATATTTAATGAAACATCTAGACCTTTCCCCTTAAAGGTTAGACATGGCTTTTCAGAATATTTTTTTAAGCATCTGATTTCTTCCACCTGAATTTAGCTGATGAATCAGAGTCCAGGTATGAGTTTGGAAAAAGGAGAAGAAATACTTGCGGCTCTAAAAACAGGATTTACTCGTCAGTACGAGGAACTGTTCTGTCAGATGAAAGATCTGTCACTAAGAAGGACCACGGGCTGCCAAAAAACGATGCCCACTCGGAAACTATAGACAAGGGTTCAGAATGTCAGATTTCGCTCAGATTGCCAGCTACTGGAAAGAAAAAAGTATGAACATTTTCTATTTCACACACACTCTCCATAAAGTGTTTGCGGTCGCCAGTAATTTTTAATCCACTGGTTCCAGAGAAATATAAAACAAACCAGAAACAGAGGTATGAAGCAAAGATTTCCAAGGGGTCCCTGGGTGGCTCAGTCGGGTGAGTGTCTGCCTTCAGCTCAGGTCATGATCCCAGGGTCCTGAGATCGAGCTCCCTCTCCCTCGGCTGCTCCCCCTGCTTGTGCTCTCTGTCTCCTTCTCTCTGTCAAATAAATAAATAAAATCTTCAAAAAAAGATTTCCAGCCCGTTGAGGATTTCAGCAAAGGTGAAACTTTTCCCAGGGAGTTCTAGACACGGTGACCCCTGAGCACCCACCGCGCTCAAGGTTGTCACATCACTTGCATAGAGTGGGGCTGATAAAAATTATACTTGTGAGTATTGTGTCACAAATGTGCACTCCTTTCAAAGTGCGGCCTTTCCTCCCCCTTCTCCCCTTTTTATTTCCTGTTATGGTGTTATTTGCTGCCTCGTTTTTATACCTCTGGTTTCCATTAAATAAAAGTCAGGAGTAGAAGCTTGTAAATCTCTTCGTGCTCTCTACGTGGCTGTGGGGCAGCCAGTCCTCATCCCCTACCTAAGGACCTCTCCTGCCAAAGCCCGTGATCCCAGCCCCGAGGGACCGGGGCCCACCAGGAAGGGGAGGGAAAGGAGGCTTTCTTGCCTCGAGCCCGTTAACCCGAGTATACTTTCTCTTTCTCGGGTTTGTTTTCTCAGCTGGTGGCACATGCTCTGCTCCAGCACCACGAGGTCCTAGTGGAAAACAGCTTCCTCCAAAATCTAACGGTCCATTTTCAAGAAGTGGTTTGGAGCTGAGAAGAAGGGAGCTCAGTTATAGCTCCGTGCCCAGCTTTCTCTGTTTTTCTTAGTACATGGAAATATGAGTTGTGTAAACAGTTCATATTTCACATTCCACCTGTAGCAAAATCAGCCAAAGCAGACAAGGGAGGCTCTTTAGACCTTTCTCCACCTCAATTATTAGTGTCTTCCCATCATGCTTTTTATTCCCCGTCACCCCGCTTTTCACCAAACACACACGCACATCTTCACCACTGTCCGTATCCGAAGGGAAAATATCTTTTCCCAGAATATTTCATCCTTACAATGTCCTATAACTCTTTTCCCAGAATATTTCATCCTTACAATGTCCTATGACTCACTTAATTTCCCCCCCCCCGGGGGGCCCCAGCTCTACAGAGCAATTAGAATGCTCTTACCAAGCGACAATTTGACTCACCCTTCTTCTCTCTAACCAAACATCAGTGAAAGTTGAACCTCAAGTACCTAGCTAGCACTTTTCGGCTGGAGGCTGAGAAGGAGAGCTCCCTGAGAAGTCACCCATCTCCTTTCTATGGGTGTCCTACCGCCAGCCTTTTTCCTTTTATCTCAGCCTGAATGGTTCTAGAGCTTTGGTTGGCAAAGAGCTCCCTACCTGTCACACGGTAGACGCGCACCCCGTCCCTCTCCTTGACTAGAGGAAGGTCAGCGTGGCGGGGAAATAAATGAGTGATTAGAAATGACACCCACAGCAGCATTCGCAAAGTCCCTCGTCACGGAAGGGACCGACCAGTCAGTTCCATCTGGCTTCAGAGTCTCCAAGCTGTAACTTATTCCCACCCAGAGGTAAGAGCTCAGGGTCCTTCCGGGATGTCTAGTAGTGAGGTCAACGCTGGCCCATTAACCAGCAGCCCTGGCCTGAGGCTAAGCCCGAAGGAAAGGTAGTTGGTATCAGCAATGCTGCATTCTCATTCCAGGTGTCCTCTTTCTGGCTGGAAATGGGAGAGAAGAGGGAAGCTTCTTGTGCCTTGTATTCTCGAGGTTCAGTGAGACATAGCAAGGAAAGACCTAAGAAGAGACAAGAATGAAGGGAGAAGGGGAAAAACAGGGAGAAAGGAGGACTGAAGACCCCTTGGGACAGTTAGACTGGTCTCACATGTGGCTGTAACACCAGCTTCTAATTTCGAGTTGTCAAGATTCATCTCCCAGGAAAGTAAGAGCCGAAAAAGAATGTGCAGTCTTCTTGAAAGAGACCCCACAGTATCTCCAGATGTTTTGGGTTATTCTGTGGGGAGGGGAAAGGCCTAGGTTGAGAGAAGCAAATGTGTTCATTCCCTGAAAGAAGGAAGGTCACCAAGTGGGAACAGTTTATTCGCCTTTGGAAGTATTACATTTCAGCAGAAGGAGCCAGGAATAAGATATCATTTGTTAACTTTGCTAATCCATTAAGTATACATTGGACAACTGAGCTATTATTTGGAACTCTGTGCTATGTGTCCTCTAACAAGGAAACAATGTCCTGCTGAGTTTAGGTGTGGTGTGTGCTAAGACTACATAAAACTTTCAGCAGCTTTATATGAAGTTGATTTTTATTTTAAGGAACAGCACATATTGAATCAGTAGGAGAGAGAGAAACCACAGCCTTCCATCCCCTCGTCAGGAAATGCATTACTAGTAAATTACTGGATACTTTAAATGGTTTATGGTGATTTTTATCAAATCAGCTCCAGAATATAGGATTTGTATTTGTGTGTGTGTGTGGTGGGTTTTCTCGTAAATTAAATATCCCAGAATCATAGAAACATTTTGAGTTAAAATGGGGGTTTGTGTCCCAGATTCTCGTTCTACTGATAGAAAGTTGAGGGTGAGGGAGGAGTCAATGAATGCATGAGAACACAAGTTAATTTGGTGACAGAGCCAGGACTAGAAACATGGATGGGACTCAGTGAGACCAAGCACCAACCAATGAGAACACAGAGGCACACAGAGCCAATGTGGTCATCCCAGTGCACACTGGTCAAATACCCCAGTTACCCAGCCACACCAGTGCTCTGTGAAGGTCAGCAACTTCTCTTGGCTTCAGGTTTAGGGCAGTAGCTCTTTCTTTCCTCCAATCAGACCTTCAATTTATAGTCTGAGCAATGTCTGAGGGGTGGATGAGCAGCAGAGGGATGGAAGCCAGAAGTCCTATGTCAGGTACTGTGGAATAAGAAAGATGCATGAGGTGCAGTTCCTGGAAATCTGACCCCTCAATATCATTGTTCTGCATGACTTACAGATGATTCACACAGACCGGCTAGAACTGGCTGGTTGCATCACCCGTCTTCATTCCCATGACCCAGGACAGGGCACAGCAGGTAGAGACAGAGGGTGAATTGAAAATACAGACTAAAAGGCTCCCTTTCTTTGATTCCTGTTCCCCTGACAGTGACCTGTCCTAGGAAGTGTGTGACTGACAGGAGAGACAAGCTGACAGATGGAGTGAATCAGAGGCTAAACCACAATCAAGAAAGAAGGGTTGGCCCAGGGGATCACAGTGTTGTTGCCAACTTAGAGCCCTCCCCTGAGCCTGCAGGGTCACCAACTCCTCCTCACAGACAAGTATTCTTTTCTTTTTTCTTTTCTTTCTTTCTTTTTTGGCCTGGCCAGCTTTTATGCCTTCTTCTGGTAACAGCACCTCCATTTTCCTATGAGGTCCCACCCTACCCCAGTCTCAACACCCAACTCCTGAGGCAGGCACGGGGCTCAGGCCTGGATCACTGGGGCATTCATCACACACCCCGCCACCCCTGATCTCAGTGATCAGCTCTGGGCTGAGCTCATGAGTCAAGTCAGGCCAAGGAGACTCTGTCTGGGGAAGTTTGTTGGAAAGACACAGAGAAAAGCATTCTGTTTCTGCTGGAATTGCCAATCATCAGGGTCATGTAACTCCACAGCTTTCAGTGACCCACCTGAGAGCTGAGCCAATAGGTATAAAAGCAGATCTTAGAGCCAGAGAGGAGGGGGAAGGGGAGAGACCAAATCTAAATGACACCATCGGAGCCCCTGGATGCAGTGATGTCCGACGTCAAATCCCAGGATTTTCAGTGCATTCTCTTTTTGCTTGTCAGCAGTTGCAGTTCTGTCACTTGATGAAGTGAATACAGGGTTCATCACACCAGCGTTCACACAGAGCTGTGGGGAAGAGCAGGCACATTGTGAAGCAACTGCAAGTCCTGTCGAAAGAATAAGGAATGTAGGCTTCATCATTTCCACTAACCATCAGTTCAGGTGGGCTTCTTGGAGGTAAAAATATACCACCACAATGGCGCCTTTTTGTTTACTACTTTGACCTGAGAGTCAACCGTGCTATGGTGGGAGTATATGCAAAGTATGATGGAAGCATAGAGAAAGATAATCTAACTGAGCCTGGGAGAAAAGACAAGACTGCATTCAAGGGCTATTTGCTAGATGAGGGAAAATAATAGGAGACACAGGCTGGGGAGGAGAGGGAAATGAGCTCAATTTTAGGAATATTAAATTTTGAACTGTCTGCAGGACAGCTGAGTGGTGGTGTCCAGTTGACATTCATACATGATTCTTGAGGCAAGGATGGAAATGTAGATTGGAGACACCAAGTTTGGAGCCAACACCATGGGTGGGGAGGTAGCTAAAACCATGAGCTCAGATTAATGAGATTGCTCAGAGACAGGTATGAGAAGAGAAACATGACCATGGACAGACCTTGCAGGATGATAGCATTTAAAAGGCAAGACTAGGGAGAAGGAACCAGGAAGGAAAAGAAGAAGAATGGCCTAGAAGGAGAAAGGAAATCAGTAGGAAACATTGTCACCAAAGCTAAGCAAGAAAATGAAAGCAACTGGCAAAACCAAATGCCATAGAAAGGCCAAAAAATAGGAAAGCTGGGAAATACATGCTGGATTTGGTGATCTTGGGGGCGGTCTCCTCTAGATGTGCTTGTGCTGTCCCTCTCCTGAAATGTCCCTCTGCCTTTGTCCAAGAGAACCAGTTTGTGTCTCTATCTTCTCTCCTTCCCCATGCCTCTACCCATCTTTTTCTCACTCCTCTTCCTGCACACTTCCATGGTAGCACCCAGAGGGAAATGAAGAGCTCAGTTTTAGGTAGCACAGGCAAAGAAATAGCTCCTTTTTATACTTTCCTCTCTCACTAGACTATTCGCTCCTTGAGGCCAGGGATTCTGTATTAGTCATCATTTTCTTTTAAGATATTTAGTTAAGCACAATTTATATATATCAAAATATAAACATCTTAAGTATAAAACTCAACCACCAATTTTTACAATGTGTATATACTGTGTACCCCCAGCCAGATCCCACTGTACACATTTCTGGTACTCCAGACGCCTACCCCGTGGCCTTTCCCAGTCAATACCCCCAAATTAAGCACTGTTTTGACCTCTGTCACCATAGATTAGTTTTGCCTATTTTGAACTTAATATGAATGGAACTATGGAGTATGTGGTCTTGGAAGATGTCTACTTTTGCTCAGCATGTTTGCTCACCCAGCTTGTTATATACAACTGTAATCTGCTCCTTTACAGTGCTGTATATTGAATGGATATACCACAATGTATGTATTTACTCTTCTGTTATGGGACATTTGAATCATTTCCAGGTTGTGGCTGTTAAGAACAATGCTGCTGGGGGTCCTGGGTAGCTCAGTCAGTTAAGGTTAAGGATCTGACTCTTGATCTGGGCTCAGGTCATGATCTCAGGGTTGTGAGAGTGAGCCCCAGGTCAGGCCCCACACTGGGCTTGGAGCCTGCTTAAGATTCTCTCTCCCCCTCTGCCCCTCCCTCCCCTCGCTACCGCTCTTAAAAAAAAAAAAAAGAACAATGTTGCTATGGACATTCTGGCACATGTCTTTGTGGACATAGTATTCATTTTTTGAGGCATTTGTCCAGAAGTGGAAATCCTGGGTCTGTCCTTTGATCTTTTTTCCTCAGCACCTATCCCTTCATCCTATGTGATAGGTCAATAGAGTAGACACCAAATAAGTACAAAATGCTCTTGAAATCATAAACAATTTTTCAACAAATCTCTTGTAAGAAGTTAAATTTAATGCCATTTACTATTATCTTTGTGGTATTATCACCAGATATTCTTAGATGAATTTCCAAAGAAGTGTATCAAAATCTAAAGAACTGGCCAAAAGTTCAATTAGCAGAAGACATAAGCCCCTCTCCTTAAAGAACTCATAACATAACCTCAATTTTTTAAAAACTATATCATTTCGATAAATAAATAAATAGCCTTTGAAATAATTAAGACACTGTATGAAAAACTGGTTTCAGGAGGACTCAGGAAGATCTGCTGTTTTGCCAAGGGAAGGAATGAAACATATTCTAACTCTAGGTTGGAAGGAGCTCTAGGTCAATACAACTGTTTTTGCACAAGAAATACGTTCAGGCAGGAACAGGGTCTCAGCGGGTGCCTCAACAAATACCCCAGGAATAACATGACAAGAGAAGAACCTCACCAATCAAGGAACCAAATTGGTGGAGTTTTTTTGCAAGTATCTGCTTCAGTTTTTACTGGTTACAAGAAGTAAATACCATGGGAAAGCCAACGAGGCATAAGAAATGGACTTTTCTCACATGAGAACCATACCCTGACAATGCCAGGAGACTGCCTGCCCCCTCCTTCTCCTCCTACTCTCTTTGATGGGCAGAATCCGACCACAAGCTTGGCCTGAGTTTGCATGAGAAGAAGTGATGTCTTACCTTAAAGAAAAGATGAAAGGAACTTCAAGATAATGTGACTGCTGGTTTGGACTCAAGCCTTTGTCTTCATTGCATCTCACTCCCTCCTCACGGGCCCCCTGCCCAACCCACTGCCCTAAGGCATGACTCAAGTGCAAACATGAAGTCAATAGAATTTATTGGTGTTTTTCTGGGTCTCCTTCCATCCCCTTGGAAATCTTTCCAAGAGGGGGAAAAATGACCTCCTGCCTATCCAGCTTCGACTATCAATACAAAATGATTAAATAAATAATATAGGCAGAGGGTGATGATGAGGGTGAATTCAAGGTCATTAATCTTCTGTGGCTAGAAGGCACTGATAAGAAATGCAGGAAAAGTTGAAAAGGAATGAACACAAAGAGAGGATAGGCCTTTTCTGACTGGGTCTGCCCCAGAGGTCCAAATGAGAGTCTCCTCTCAACACCCAACTCCATTCATTCAGTCTTCGGGTTAAACACAATGATATATTCATTTGCTCTGTGGTCGCACACATTTATAATATATGAGGGCTTGAGTAGAAAAGAGCCTGAAAATAAAAACTTTATGGGAAACAATGACGTTGTTTTCACCTGTGGCACAAGGCTATGCAGAACTGGTGATACTGGAGCAGACAAGGGGAGTGAGCAGTCTGCTCGCCTGTGTTGGGGATGCTAGCTCCCTGTGATGCCTGCCCCTGGACAGTTCAGAAATGCTGGTCAGTACTTCTGAGGAGCCACAGGGCCACTGTGTTTACAACTCCGGGGAAACCACTTATATTGGATGTCACTAGGGAACACAATGGAAATGAATGTTGCCACGGGGATTTATTTCTTTATTAAACACTGGCCACGTGTCATGAAATATCCAGGACACTGCTGAATTTTAAATTAGATATTTTGTTGTCTTGGCAAATTTACTCGAAAGTGCCAGGATCACAAGTCCCATGTTCTGCAATTTGAATATACAGTTGATCCTTAAACAACCGGGTTTGAACTTCATGGGACCTCTTATACATGGATTTTTTTTTTCAATAAATACACATACAGTACTATAAATGTATTTTCCTTATAATTTTCTTAGTATTTTCTTTTCTCTAGCTTACTTTATTGTAAGAGTACAGAATATAATATATATAACATACAAAATATGTGTTAATCAACTGTTTATTAGTAAGGTTTCTGGTCAACAGTAGGCTATTAGTAGTTAAGCTTTTGGGAAGTCAAAAGTCATAAGTGGATTTTCAACTGTGCAGGGGTTCAGCACCCCAAAGCCCCATGTTGTTCAAGAGTCACACACACACAAAATATGGACATACCAGATGGAGGGAAGGGGAAGGAGGTGGCCACAAAAGCCATGAGAACTAACCCCAAAGAAACATAACTCATAGAAGAATCACCACTAATACATTCCTTTTGCCAATGCCATCCTCCCTTCTCTATACACTGGAAATTCTAATGGTCAATACACTATGGTTTAGTTCTTGACTAGAAATTTTAGAAAACGTACATCTAACTAAATTAGACATTTCCCAAAGGCAAGCACACAACAGCATATAAAGTAAATGATCAATAAATAATTTCATGTTTGACTTGACAGTGCCCCCCTTTCTTTTTTATTATCTCCAGTTAGATATGCCAAATGTTTGTTTTTCTGAAGAATTTGCCTATTCTTAAAGAAAACACCCTTTCTAATAGCATTAAGAACTTTGATCTCTAACCACCATCTTCTCTTTCTTGTTCAATTCCTCTAACTCAAAGCGACAATAATGCTTTCATCTCACCGGTACATTGAATCTATTGACCCAGCCTCTTCATGGGCTTCACACTCAAGTGAGACCCTTTACGTTTATTCAGTTTAAATTCAGTAGTGAATATGCACATATCCCCAACTCCTTTGCTTCTTTCCGGCTTGCTCATGCTTCCTTAAAACATAATCTCAATTATGTCCAACTCTCAAGAAATTTAATTCTACTTCACTTACTTCATATTCTGACTATGACATTCAGCGGTCATGCTTCTTGGTATTTACCTAAAGGAGATGAAAACTTATATCCACACAAATACCTGCGCATGGAAGTTTATAGCAGCTTTATTCGTAAGTGCCAAAACTTGGAAGCGACCAAGATGTCCTTCAGTAGGTGAATGGATAAATAAGCTGTAGTCGATCCAGACAATGGAATATTTTCAATGCTAAAATCAAATGAGTTATCAAGTCACAAAAAGAGATGGAGGAACTTAAGTGCATATTACTAAGTGAAAGCCACTCTGAAAAGGCAACATACTGTATTTTCCATCTATAGGACCTTCTGGCAAAAGTAAAACTGAAGAGATTGTAAAAAGATCAGTGGTTGCCAAGGGATGACCAAGGGAAGGATGAAAAACTGGAACACAGGGGATTTTTAAAGCAGCAAAACTACTCTGTATGATACAATAATGGTGGCTACATGCCATTATACATTTGTCCAAATGTATAGAATGTACAACACCAAGAATGAACCATAATGTAAACTGTGAACTCTGGGTGATTGTGATGTGACAATATAGGGTCATCAGTTGTAACCAAATGTACCGCTGTGGTGATGGATATTGATAATGCAGTAAGCTGACATGTGTGGGAATAGGGGCATATGGGAAATCTCTGTAGCTTCCTTTCAATTTTGCTGTGAACCTAAAACTGATCTTTAAAAATGTGAAGTCTTTAAATATATGTATGTATATACAGGTTTCTGAGGCTCACCAGAACCAGGAAATCAGACACTCCAGCAGTGAGAATGGGGAATCTGCACTTTTAAGCAGCTCTCCAGGTAATTTATATCCACACATATCCATGACAACCATGCTCTAAATCTTTTAGTGGTTTTCAAATGTTTTAACTTTTGAACTTTTCTTCAAATATCAGCCTTCAATTTCCTAATAGATGAGACAGATGAACCCAAAGAAACTCAGACTTAAGCAGACAGAGGTGAGTCCTTGGGAACCCTGTCTCCTTGCAGGGGCCTCTGACAGCGCCAGGAGGACCTCCCCAGTTCTTCATAAAGGATGGAAAGGTCTCTGGTATAAAGGTATAACTCAAGACCTATTTCTTTTAGGAAATTGTTATTAACGTTAACCTTATAATAACCACTTCTCATTAAACTAGACTCCACTAACATTCAAAATGACTCTACCTTGAAGATGATAAAGTGTAGAATTTTCTCCTCTGTGAACACAACCTCCCTTCACCCGAGCAGAACTTCAGTCCCTCCTTCCCTCTCTCCTGAAGCCAACCTCTCACCACACTGACTTTCTACTTCACTGGCCTTTGCTAATTCCAACCCTGGGTTATCCTGATGATCTCTTTTCGCCATTCCTCTTCCTCAATTCCTCAAAAACTTTCTCCAAATACTGCTAAAGAAGTATTTGACTGGTTCCACGGCAAATTCATGTTTTTCAATCTCACCTGGAACCACAGTCGCCTAGAAATGCTCTCACTCATCTCGGGTCAGTCCCACTTCCCTTCCCTTCTCCCAGCTCTGCCTACAGTCTTCAAAATGACAACTCCTTTGCACTTCTTAGTAGATATTTGCGTCTGAGTTGACAGAGAAAACAGATGCCTTCCCGCAATTTCCCTCCACTCTTTTATTAACATTATTAATATCTTTACAGTCAGTGTTTCAGAAAAGATGTTTTCACTTCCTTTTAAGATAATACCCTCCCATACACTTAGTCTATCTCCACCCTTCTCCTCTGGAATGTCCATCTGTTCTAACTTCTACCTCTGTCTTGCTTCTCTTTCTACTCTTTTAGCCTGAAAAAAGAAAATACATGCAAAAAAATACCGTCTTGGAGTACTTGGCTGGCTCAGTCACTGGAGTGTGTGACTCTTGATCTTGGGGTTGTGAGTTCGGCATCCATGATGGGTGTAGAGATTACTTAAAAATAAAATCTTAAAGAAAATAATTGATAGTTTTCTTTGTCAATCACTTATCCTCTCCCAAATATCCATGGAAATTCTATGTAACTGCAGCCCTTTGGCCATGAGGCGATTCCTGGCCCTTTGGTTGGACCAGGAATTCTCTCCCAGGAATTTGAAATACTCTAGTAACAAAACATGATATTAACTTTGGGCTAGGATTGTGGTGTCATTTAACTGAGATGGAGGAGGAATGGGTTGGGGGAACAAAATCAAGAATTCTGCTGTGGTCACATTTAGCTGTAGACACCTATATGGTTCCCAAGTGGAGTTGTCCCCTACAGAGTTGGAGCTTATTGGAATGGCAGAAATGATGAATGGTAGGTAGATGATAGATAGATAGATGATGATAGATAGATAGATAGATAGATAGATAGATAGATAGATAAACAAATGATTGGCCTACAGGTGGCATCTAAAACCATAAAACTGGATGAAATCACCTACATAGAAAGTAAATCTAGAGACATGGTCCTCCTGGGAGGACCCAGGATCAAGACTCTGGTATACTGCACCATTAGACGACAGAATAGCAGCCAGCAAAGGCTTCAAATGAGCAATCAGTAAGGGGGAAGGAAAACCAGGGAGGTATGATAGCACAATAAACAAATAAGTAAATAGAAATCATTCACGGGTAAAATATCCATCCAAAAGTACAAAATATACCAGTATATTCCAATGTAACATGATACCAAAAGTTCACTGGGAATACTTTCAGATTCTACATTACAACTAGCTTCTAAAAGTTATCATTTAATTTTATGAAGACACAGGAAGAATATTTATAACTACCCCAAAGGCTATTAAAACATTACTCCTTTTGCAACAACCTATCTATGTGAGCCCAATTTTATTCATACATTTCAACCAAAACAACATATTACAACACACTGAAAGCAAAGCACATAAGAGAAGCCAACTACCTTCCACCAAGATAGAAAGGAAAGAGATTTGCAGACACGGAAAAGATGTAAAGCACTTAGGATAGGGCCTAGCATGTAGTAAACACTGTATTATTATATGACTAGGGTTAACAGAAATTGGGTATGGCTTAGGGATTAGATCACTGGAATTGGGATTGCTCCCGTTATATGATTGATACTGATGAAATACCTGTTAGCGCACAGACCACTGGGATCTGCACACCCCAACAAGGCATCGCTTTGCACTTCCATACTACACACCATACGTGATTTTTTCTGAGGTTTCCATGGCCTCTTAGTCGTGCCCTGCCCACCCCGAGGACATCCACCCGCCACCAGGGATCTTCTCTTTACAGTCTCCAAAGTCAGGAGACACTGTGAAGTTGTGTGTGTGTGTGTGTGTGTGTGTGTGTCCTTCAGCTTTAGGCATAGCTTCTTCTGAAAACGAATAGCATATATTTATGGAGGAAAAATGACGGCATGTGTTCTGTGAATAACTGCATCATTTTTATTCCACTTCCTGTTTCCACCATTTGAAGTATTTATAAAGTTTTCCATTTGATCCTCTTTTGGGACAGACTGCTTGTCTGGAGGGGGAGAAATGGAGGGACACCGGTGAATACCGAGGCGACCGGCTCGGGAGAGATGACCAGCGTCCCCGGCACCGCCCCGGCCCCTGGGCGCGAGGGGTGGGGTCTCGGGCAGCACTGGGGTGCCAGGCTCGGAAGGGGCGTGGAGGGTGGCGCGGGCAGGCCCGCGTGGGGCCGACGGCACGGCCAGCGGGTGGCTGCTCTGGCCTGGAACTCATTTCCAGTCGTTACGTGCGTGTGCACAGAGCAAAGGCAATGGCCCAGAAAACGGAGGATGGAAAATGCGGGTTATCGCGGACTGTATTAAATAGCTCCTTGGTTTCTGTCCCACAGGAATCCGGCAAGGGGAGGCTCTTGAGAAGCTGTCTCCAGAAGGTCTCTAAAGAGAACCTATTAGCAGCAATCAAGCCCTGCAAACCTGAGTAGTGACGTGCTGCGGGAGAAGGAAAGCCTGGAAAGAAGGGGGCACGGCAGATCTGGGGCGCTGTCTGGGGACTCTGCCGCCAGCCCGCTTCTCAGGGCGCAGTGGCTTGTCTGTGCCTGGAACAAATGATTCAGTGCATTTCCCAGAAGCTGGCTTCTTTGCTGGATCCGGGACCCAACCCGTCTGTTTATAACATGCTAATTTCAGGGCAGAGCGAAAGCCACTGAGCCAAAGCTAGCCCAGAACCAAAATAGAATCCACTGCTCAGGGACCTGCTGGAGCTTTCCCCCAGCAAACCCCTTCTGGCCTTAAGGCATTCCCAAAAGCTTGACTCCTCAAAGGAAAATGCCTGCTTGTGTCGAAGTCCCTGTGTGTTACATCATGGGACGCAGCGTGGTTCCTTTCTTTGTTGTTGACTTGTAATCTGTCTGACCTTTAAGGAGAAAAAATACCTCTAGACTTGGCTCCCAACCCTGTCACCGCAGAAGAACCAGTGCTGGAAGCGGCCAAGCTAAGTTAGGCAACGCCGAAGCACTTGTTCATTGTCCTGTTGTTTCCTCTTAAAAAAAAATATCTTCATGGTCGAGCGTCGCACTGAGGCAGCTGCTGGAGATCCCGCTGACCTGCCCAGCCAGCTCGGCCAAGGGAGTGAGTCCACCGCAGACTCACACGGGGTCAGACGGGGTTGGAGCCAGAATCGCAATGGGGTGGGGGTGGGGGATGGGTACAGGATCATCATCCTCCTAGCTCTCCAAGAAGATCAGGAACTGTCGCACAAAATCACCACCAGGATGCAAAACTAGCAAAGATGGCTTTAGAGAGGACTTCCAAGTCCCCTAAGAAACAGGTATTTTGCACAGGCTCAGGTACTCAACCAGAAAGTACATTAAAAGCACACAAATGCTCTTCCTTTTAAGATTTTATTCAAATGAGTATTATAAAAGTCATAGCAAAGTATTTAGCCCTATTAAGTAACTAGACCATTTATCATAGGAAAGGAAAGGGAATTGGGGGTTAACATACTTCTAAGCTTTTCATTCAAGGGAGAAAGATGAGGGAAAACACATAATATATCTTAGAAACAGTAATGTCCTGTTATTGTTAAAAACTGCTGGGACCTCATTAGAGCCTATGAAAACATCATCTGTAAGTACTGAAAGGCAATAAATCTTCAATAGCCAAAAAAGAAAGTGGGTAAATGGAGAGAAAGGCAAGAGGCAAGAAAAAGGAGAGGAGAAAGAGGAAAATAAAACAGAAGAAAATTACCATCTATCTGTTGGTTTTCTCACCATGCTATGAGCCAGCAATTTCCACATTTGCCTGCCAACTGGCTTCCCAGAATGAGTGTGTGAATTCAGTGACTTGATACAGGTTGATAAGGTAGGAGACTATATTACATATTTTAAAATAATGATCGACGATTAATAAAATCTGTTTTAACATAGAATTTTTTTTTCCTTTTCAGTTTTTATACTGTGAACCTTTTAGTGCTCATAGTTCCTTTCTTGGACATGGAAATTCCTTTTCATAAACTTCATCCTGTGACTAAAGTTGAGCCAATTTTGAATAATTGAGCAGAAATTAAACAGTAAAGGTTCCAGTTGCTCATTTTGGACTAACTGAAAGTTGTCCCTATAATCCATTGTTATTGGCACACAGCCAAGGAGCATCTTCCAGGCCAAATGCCTTTACAAGTTTCCAGGGACCATGCAGCTCATTTATTCTCTTATGGAATTGAAAAATACTCACAGGTAATAAGTAATAATGCCCTTTTGCAAAAAGAAAAGAATTACAAATTCAGCAGTGAGCTATATCAAAAGTATAAAGGCAGAATCTGCAGAGTAATCCCAGCAATAAAAATTTGTCAAGAGAGAAAGAAATCTCTTGATAAATAAAAAGCATACTATATTCTTTATTCAATAAATAACACCCTTTTCTCTATAGAAGAAATTAATTGGCTCCTCAACTGGCCAATCTGTTCGATGCCAAAAATTCTCCTATATCTCAGTGGCTCTTATATGTGGAGAGGAATATACTCTCATCACTGCTTGTACTTTTTTATTGTCTATCAATTATTTTTTAAACAACACTGCTCTAACTATTTTACATACTATTTCCATAAACTAAACTACTAAATAAAAAACTGAATTATCAAATATTAAATATAAAGTTATAAATTTAACAAATTTGACTCCTCTGAATATGAACATTTAAATAAATGATTGATATCAAAAATTAATCAGAGTTTTCCAAAGATTTCATGAGTATAAGTCTTTTCAACCCTTTAAGCAGATAAAAAGGGACACATTATTACAATGAATATAAAACAGATCAATGCTTTTACACCCAAAATAGTTTATCAAAGACTTAATTCCATGCAGTTATTTGCCTCTCTATTTTTATTCTTATTTGTATTCTAATTTCTTTCTAGAATACATATTTCACTCAGCAAAAAAAGCTAGGGTCACCTTCTTAGAATACGTGTGATTACAAACGTGAGTTTTGAGACCAAAGACAAAATGTAGGCAGTTCCAAGGAACCTGTAGCCAAATTACCTGCCTAGATACCTTGTTACAGTTGTGCTTAGTCCATTACTTCAGAAATTCTCTGCATCATTCATTGGCTTTGGAAATTTTTATGTGTTTTGATTTTTTGTGATCTTAATCATTTTACTGTCAATATCAAAATGGCCCTTATTTGACATGTCTTTGGTTGATTTGGGTCACTAAGATATTGTAACATTTATTTTCTTCAAACATTAAAATCCATAATATTGACAAAGAGATGCCAGCAAAAATGCATTAGCCATTCTTCATCTACCTTTGCGTGCAGGAGGCTGGGATGGCACAATTCTGAGAGCATCCTTCACACCTTTAGGGTCCCAGATCCCCTTGTTTCCACCTTCGTTCTTTTCTTATAGACTTAAATAAATAAGTGCAACATATAAATGAGTAAGCAGAATACTTCTTCAAGAAATTGAAGGATCCAGAAAAATGACCTTCTTTGGATAAAGTTCCTTTTTTAAACTTGCCTTTGAGGGGCACCTGGGTGGCTCGGTCAGTTAAGCATCTGACTTTGGCTCAGGTCATGATCTCAGGGTCCTGGGACTGAGCCCCAAGTCGGGCTCCCTGCTCAACAGGGAGTCTACTTCTCCCTCTGCCCCTCCCCCAGCTCATGCGCTCCCTCTCAAATAAATATATAAAATCTTAAAAAAAATAAAAAATAACCTTGCCTTTGAGTACCTGTGCTTAGGTCAAAGACAAGTACTACCTGATTATTATTGTGAAGATTTATTATCACCTGTCTCATTATTTCCCACAGTATGATCCCCAGACTAACAGCACCACCTGGGAACTTGGGAGAAATTCATATTCTCTGGCTCTGTCCCAGATCAACTGAGTAAGAAACTCTAAGAACAGGATCCAGCAGTCTGGGTTTTCATAAATCCATGCTACAGTATTATCGAGCATTTAGTCTTTTTGTTTCCTTACATCTATAGTCAACAAATAGAAGGTTATTGTGGGATGTTCCCTGAATTTTAAGATTACTAATTCTTTGAGGATGAAATTAGCAGGAATGATTACTTACTGGAATAGTTTTGTCACTCAGAAATCACGCATTCTAAGAAGTGTTATGTATACGTGTTAGAGAGAAAGACTGAGAAACATGCTCCATAAAGTCACAGTACTGGAATGTAATTAAGAAAAACAAATATCTGATTGAAATAAAACTTAAATCAGAAGAATGAGTCTCAAAATCAAGAAATTGTGTAAGGAAAGAGGGAAGGGGGGTGTGAAATAATAGAAAATATATACATTGGTCTCTGTCCCTGGTTCCTGACACAGAGTTTCTAAATCCCTTGGCATTTCCTGGGTGATAGGAGCATCTTTTGTTTTAATGAGGCAACTACTGGCAGGCTCCTGAGTAGTTTCAGGATGGGGGCTGGTCACCAGAAAGACCCAACCATGACTAGAAGCTTTCAGCCCTACCCCCTATTCTCTGGGAAAGGAAGAGGGGCTAGATACTAAGTTAACGATGGATCATGCCTACATAATGAAGCCTCCATAGAAATTCCAAAAGTACAAGGTTCTGAGAGCTTCCAGGCTGCTGAACACGCAGAGGTACTGGGAAGGTGGCATGCCTGGAGAGGGCACACCTACCCTTCCCTCTTCCCCCATACTTTACCCTACACATCTCTTCCATCTGCGTCCTTTATCATACTTTTTATAATATGCCAGTAAATATGTGTTTTCTTGGGTTCTGTGAAGCACTCTAGCAAATTATCAAACCCAATGAAGGGGTTCTGGGAGCTCCAGTTTATAGCCGGTTGGTCAGAAGTACAGGGGCCTTGAGATTGGCACCTGAAATGCTGGGGGCAGGGGGCAGTTCTATGGGACTGAGCCCTTAACCATTTGTGAGATGTGATGCTAACTCCAGGTGGATAGTGTCAGAATTAAATTGTGAGACACCCCACTGGTATCAGGAATTGCATGATGTGTGGAAAATCTACACATTTGGTGTCGGAGGTAAAGTGTGAAAGTCATGTAATATTGTGAGTGTAGAGAAACACAAGAGTGCTTTCCTTATACAGGGAGAAAGAGAGTCTATGCTAAAGACTGAGCATTCTGGACCCTAGAAAGGGATTGTTCAGTTGCACCCTTCCTGCCCTGCATCCATGCTGGTTATGCTGTTGGAGGATATCGGGCCAGGGCACAGATGAATTCCATTATAAATTCATGATTTCCAGGCTTCGTGGGGCCAGGAGTGGATTCTACCATCCTATTTGTCCTTTCTCACACTTGCCTAAAACTCATCACCCCTTCATTCACTCTCAAAAAGCATCCCTGCCCCACTTCAGAGAGAAAAGAAGTCATCAAATTAGAAATCCCTCAAATTTCTGCCATGGAACATATAGATTCAACTTACAAGCATATTCATCCCTCCTCTTCCTTCCTTAAAAAATTAGAAGATGACCCTCTTCTTCACCAAAGGTTAATATCTTCACCTGTGCAGTAGATCTGATCCCCATCCCTCATAATTTCCCCCCCTCCCTGCTTTCTCTTCAATACCTCCTTCTATATTGGCTCAATCCCAACAACATATATGTGCATTCAGACCCCTCTTACCTAAACAACAACACCACCTTAACCCCACTTTCCTTCCAACTACTTGGTATTCTAGGATGAATTTTAGGTAGTTTCTATTTTAAAAGAGCAGACTCACCAGGTTCTGCCAGAAAATAGCTTTATTCTCCACCCCCTTCAGTCCAACCTGTTCTGTGGAGTTTGTTCTTGTCCTTGCTTGGGTGGAATATTGGGCAAACACCATAGTTTATCTGCTCACATTGAATTGTAAGAAATAAACAAGAATAGTCACCTTTTAACAATTGTGTTTTATTTGTTCCTGTAATAATCATGGGTTTCATTTAAACTTGCCCCCCTCTCCCAGTTGTGTCCTGAGGCCTTGGGGTGAGGGGTCTCTTTTCTCTATTTCCAAGCTTAATGCTTCCACTTCTGCTCCCTCATCAAATAAACCATAAGGGGAATAGGAAAGGCAGAGCTGGGGGAGATCTTATTTAACAGATGGTGCCTTCATCTTCTCATACTACCACTGGTCTTTGGGTACATTCAAAACTATATTTCTAGAAAGCCATTTGTGGATTCTTCAGAGACATTCTTCATGACTGTGGATCTCTTGCAAATAACCTCCTACTTCCTCTGTTTAGCCACTTACAACTTCCCTTTGTTTCTGATGATCCAGTCAATGCAAACTCTCTCTGGTGGGGTCTCATTGACCCTACTGGCAGCCCTCTTATGTAAGGTCCTTTTAGAACATGACTCCAGACATTTATTTCCATCAGTATGGTGGACTAGAAATCCTAAATGACTCAGCCTCCCTGTTCAGAAAAGGAAATAAGTGAAGTCTGGGTAAATATGAAACAAAAGAAAATAACAATTTAATGAATCAGTCTCCTGGCAGTAAAGTGAGGAGTCTATCTTACTTTGAAACTTGGAACTATGAGTTTCCAGTTCCAAAGTGAAACACTGAGCCTGGAACCTTGGAAAGTAAGCAAGATCCAAACCAGCCTTCACCCTGAAACTATGTACTGAACTCTGATGACCTTTCATTTCCACTGGTGAGCTACACAGTGGCATGAGAAACAGGAAATTAAGACTTCAGCCCACCCAAGGTGGAGAAATACTACATAAGGTGGGGCCTATAATGTCTACTTAGTATATGAGTAAATGGGAAACAAACCCAGCATGGAAAGGGAAAGTAAGACACACGCCCATTTTGAACAGGCCTATTATTTAATTCATAACTGTCATTTCCATTCACATGCGTTAGCAAACAATACACACTATATTTGTGGTTTAAAAAAAAACACAGACAGACAATTTAACTTAAACTGGTCCCAAGTTGGTCATGCCCTCGGGCAACTGACAGAAGAAATCGCATATATTCGCAAAAGGAACTTAACCTCAAAACAAATCTCAAAGAATTCCAACCGATAAAGTTTCAAGAAACATAAAAACAGACGGAGACAAGGTACCATGAGGAAGAAGCAGCAGAACACACACACACACACACACACGCACACGCACGCATTGTAGTTTGGGTTTTGTGAAAGCAGATGCCAGGTCAGAACTTCAGATACAAAATGTTTATGAAAAAGAGAGAAAGAACCCAAGATTAAGCAGAAGGAGAAAGTTGAACTGCTGTGTAGCTCTGACAAAACCTGGTCCAACCTCAGCAGAGAGCACTGGTGAGAATATTGTCCATCAGAGTCGTCCTATACTGGGCCAAAATGGCCAAACCTCGATACCCTCAGTCAGTCTCCAGACATAGGCTACTTTGGGGTAGGGCATGGCCATTGGTGAGATAACTCTCTACACATAGAGGCTGCCTACTGACCTCGTTTCTTCCCACAGTGGGGCATCAACTCTTTCCTTGAAGACCAATGTAAGTGGCACATCTCTGCATCAGATAGATATCAGAATAGGTCAGGTAAAGGTTTTAAATACGGAAATTATCAAACAAAATTTAGAACAGGCTTTTTAATGTTTTGATAAGTGCTATATTCTTTTAGAGTTTCTAAAATGACCAAGCACATTTGTAAAGAAAATCAAATTTTAAAGTAGAACTTCTAAAAATGAAAATTCTAATAACTCAGTTTAAGAATTCAGTCAGCATGTTAAACAGCAGATTAAGCAGAACAAAACAAAAAATTACTAAATGAGGGAAAAGTATGAAGAAATTATTCAAAATGGAACTCAGAGAAACAAAGAGATGGAAGAGAGAATGAAAAGCTGTCACTTCTGGGTGCCTGGGTGGCTCAGACGTTAAGCGTCTGCCTTCAGCTCAGGTCATGATCCCAGGGTCCTGAGATCGAGCCCCACATCGGGCTCCCTGCTTGGTGGGAAGCCTGCTTCTCCCTCTCACACTCCCCCTGCTTGTGTTTCCTCTCTTGCTGTGTCTCTCTCTGTCAAATAAATAAATAAAATCTTAAAAAAAAAAAAGATAAGCTGTCACTTCTGTTTTATTGGAGTTCTGTAGGAGATAAAAGAGAAGGAAGAAGAGATAATATCCAAAAGACAATGAATGAGAAAGTTCCACACTTGTTGAAAGACCAAACCCTCAGATTAAGGGAGCCCAATGGATTGTGGGATAAACAAAAAGAAATCCAAAGATAGACATGTCATGGTAAAACTATGAAACAGCAGACAAAGAGAAGATTTTACATGTAAGCCAGGGAAAAAAGAAACTTTTGAAGGAAGGGGATATTGAAGCCTGACTTCTTATCAGCAATAATAAAAGCAAAAAAAGAGTGAAAATTGTTTTCACTATACTAAAAGGAAATTGCTATCATACTAAAATTCTTTACCTAGTCAAATTATTTTTTCAGGAATAAAGAGAATATAATTACCTTTTCAGAAAAAAACCTCAGAGTTTAGCTCAACAGACCCTTAAATGAGCAGAATTTCTTAAAATTACAAAAAGTTCTAGCAATGAAAAGAAATATAAAATATTTGATAACCTCAAATCCAAAAATTTATTTTCATCAAAAGACACCTTGACAAGAGTGAGAAAATAAGGCAAAGAATGCAAAAAAATACTTGCAACACATTTAACCCACAAACTCTACTGTCCATCATATAAAAAATGATCCTACTAACAATTAATAAAAATAAGATAACCCAATAGAAAAATAAGCAACCAACTTGAACTGGCATTGCACACAGCAGGAAATCCAAATGGCCAATAAACATATTTTTAAATGCCTAAATTTACAACGAGATACCATTACAGCACATTGTCAAAAATTTTGAAGTTTGATAATATCAAGGGTTGGCTCGGATGTGAAGCAAATGGGACTTTCACACACTGCTGTTGGGAGTGTCAACCAAGAACCAGATGTTAGGGAAGAGAAAAAATCGAGGGATATTTTCAAATTGGAAGATTTGAGATGGCCTTTTTACAAACCTTTAGCTGAGATTATAGAATAAAAAGTTGGTCAGACCAACTAATTCCAGGCAAAAAGAACACTTTGTCCAAAGTCCTGAAGTGGTAAAGGGCTTGGCACGGGTGAGGAACGGAAAGTCAGCCAGTGTGGCCAGGGCAGACGGAGCAAGGAGCACAGGGCCAGAAAAGCTCCAGGATTCGGCTAAACAGACAAGGCAAGACTCCTCCATGCCTTTGTGGGCCACTGTAAGGACTTTGATGGTAATCCCGAGTGATGGGAGGCCATTAAAGGGTTTAGGCAGAGGAATGATGTTCTAAGAACAGCATTTCTCAAAGGTCATGCTGGCGATCGAGGAAATGGGTTGAGTGTATGTGTGTGCATGAGTGGAAGCAAGGAAACCACTCAGCAGCCTTTGGCAATAATCCAAGCAATTAAGAATGATAAAAGGGGCCAAGGAGAAGTAGACAGACTGGGACATTGGTGATGGCCTGGAGATGGTGATGAGGTGGTGCCACACACTCAAGTAGCAAACCCTGGAAGAAGACAAGGCTGAGTACGGGCCAGAGAGAGAGATTATTGGTTCCATTTTGCACATGTTGATTTTGACATACTCCTTTTGCCTCCAAGTAAGTACATAAAGGATGCATTTGTTGTGTATCTTTGGATCCAGAGGGGTCCTGGAACCACCAGCTCACACAAGCTTTCCATCGTTCAGTGATACCAAGTCAGTAGCTTGGGATTGGCCTGGGTTAGAATATTTACACCGTGGGAAATGGGTAAATGCTACACTTCAAGGTGGGTTCTCCAACCCCTTTGGAGAATTGGTTGTTAAACCTTTCCCAGCACACCACTCTTTGGATTACAGGGGAGTAGTCTGGTATCGAGATGCAAAATGTGGGAGTCCTTGGAAGGCAGCTGGAGGTTCTCAGCTGTGCTTCACTAAGCAGCGACTTGTTTTTCACACATAGCTGAGAAGCTTAGCAGGGAATTCGTTCATGCCATCCCCATAAAACTGCATGCTGTTGACACATGAATGGCTGCCAGACTCTTCGGACAGGTTGGGGATAATTTTATAAGAAAAGGGGTAAAAAAGAAATGTTTGTCAAAGAAACCTACTTCTCTTCCTGTTTTGGCCTTGGTAATGTGGCAAAGAATGTGAAAACGGTGTCAGAGGTTTATGTGCATGTTCCATTTGGAAGCGTCTGTCCTTGCTTCCTTAGGGGCCCTCTGTGGCCCGGTGCCAGCCATGTGCACGCCGGCACTCGGTGGCGGGCCTTGGGCACACCTCGCTTCACCTGCCCTGACATCCAGGCGTGAGCAAGCAGACATGAGGACAGAGCCCCGCCCACAGCCTGGCTTCCTCCACAGAACCATGTGCCCTTCCAGGCAGCACATGGAAGCAGAGCTTAAGAAAACACAGTGGCTAAGGTGTCTGACAACTGGAGCAAGACATGTGGCCAATGCTCCTCAAAGAAGGGCTCCCAGGGGCTGCAAAGCAGCAGTCGTGCGTGGTTCTGGGAGCGCCGACCCTGCCCTGTGGGGGGTCTTGGCACACTTCCAGAGATAACAGCTGAAATGTTGGTGATGCTAAGCACCTTCCTTGGTTTCTCATGTTTGTGTTCTACAACGGCTCTATGGAGTTGAAAGCACAAGGGCTGCTATCTTCCTCTGTTTTACAAATGAAGTAACTAAGGTTCTAAAAGTATGGGTTTCCAGCCCCTTTAAATTAATACAGACCACCCAGCAGCACTGTGCTGGGACTGGGCAAAATTTGCTCCAAGTATTCCCCATGTACCTGACATCCAGCATTGTTGTTGGCATCCCTGGGCTCTTGGCCTCCTACCTTCCCCACCGCTTCCCTGATTTGAATTCCAGGTAATGGTATATATATTTGTAATTACCCTGGAATATATAAATTCTATATAAAATTGTGTCTATTAGTGACAGACTAAAAAATATTTAGTGTAATGGAAACATCATTAGGATAAATATTTAGCCTTCTAAGGTGCTGATTATCTTGAAAGTACACTCATTCGAGTATAGAAATAATGGTATTTTTATATATATATATAATGAATGTTTGTGCATGTGTGTATGTGTGTGCGTGTGCGTATAGGTATACATTTTCAGGGTCTCATCCTACAGACTCCTCTCAAATGTCCACATTAGGTGGAGGCAGCTGTGGAAATATGAAACACATACTGGCTATGATAGCCAGCTTCTACGATGCCCTAGGTCCTCACCTTCTGTGTGGTCCCCGCCATACTCGGAGGGGCTGACCTATAAAACTAATAGGATCTTCCAGAAATGAGAATACATGATTCCAAAGGCAAGGCAACAAAAGGCATTGTGGCTTCTTCCTTTCTCTCTTTGGGTGACTTATATTGAGGGAAACCAACTACCATGTCATGAAGACACTCAAGCCGCCCGACAGCAGAGCCACATGGAGAGAAACCAAGGTCTCCTGCCAGCAGTCATGTAGGGAGCCAGCTTGGAAGCAGGCTTCCCACTCCAGTTAAGCTTTCAGATCATGCAGCCCCTGCTGACATCTGGACTGCAGCCTCATGGAAGACCCTGCGCCAGAAGCATCCAGGTAAGATGCTCTTGAATTTCTGATGCAGAGAAACTATGAATTAACAACCCTTTAGTGTTGACTCAAGCCAGCAAGCTTTGGAATGATTTCTTATGCAGCAATAGATAACTAAAGTACTGGCTTTAAAGCAGGCAATCTAAATTAAATCCAAGCTCTATCACTAGATATACTTATCTAGCCTTGGGAAACTCGCTTCATCTCTTATTTACAAATTCTTTAAAATTGAAATAATAGCATCTACCTAAAAGCATTGCTTTAGAGAGTAAATGTGATCACATGACACAGAAGATCTTGGCACAAAGTCAGCATTCTTGGCGGGACTAATTCATTCTGGCTTCCTCAGAACTTTCTTGATTTTAGCGGTGAACATATGGCACCTGGAGAACTCCCTCAACCCCAGGCAAATTGAGATAGTTGGTCACCCTAGCATTCACTGAAAATTGGTTGAAGGTAAAAGGTGTCAGTGGTATATAGCAAGCAAGAAAATCTAGAAGCATCAGGTAGACTAGCCCACTCCCTATTCACATAAAGACAGATTCCAGCGATGAGATTGCATCACTCTGTGAGACCAGGACAGGGCTATAAAATCAGGCTTCCTTTCTTAGAAGTTCTGCAGTGACCCCAGAGATGTCTGGTCTGCTGGGAGCTCGGCTGTCTCCATAACTCTGGTCTTACCAGGGAGCCTCTGGGTCTTCTATGGAGAAGACTACTCTTTCTGAAGAATGGAACAGGGCTGAATCCACACCATCAAAAGACTAATCTAGAACATCTCACTGCTTCAGACCCTTTTGAAGTTTGGGGATAATGACAGGGAAATGCAACTCCACCAATGCTGGAAATGGTGGCTCTAGAGCCCAGGGTCAAATCTGACCACAGAGGTTCTTACCAGACAGAGTCCATATCCTGCCCTGAGTTAGCCTCTACAGAAGCCTCAAGCATCTCCCAGGCTCCTCAGAGTCTCTGTTCTGTCTGGAGTTCTCGCCTGTAAACCCCCTTGCACTATGCACATCCCCCCCCCATCCACCCCTTAGACAACCAGCTTCCTGTCATCCTCCAGGTCTATGCCAAAGTATTCCTTTTTCTTGGGAAGTTCCCCCAAATCCCAGGGAGCTATTATGGCACCCAGTGCTTACCCTGACATACTGTACTACAAGTTCTACCATAGCTGCCTCTTTGTCTATCCCTGCCCACCATCCCCACACCTCAGTAAGGACTGTGTCGTACTCACCCTTCTCTCCTTACTGCCCACAGTATCTGGCACATAATAGATGCTCAGCAAATAATGGTTAATTAAATGCATCAATGCATGAATATATGCCCTTCGTTCCACTTGGCTCAATTTTATGAAGACCAACACCCAGGACACAAAGTAAAATGCTCCTTTTGCTCCCTGAGGAGTCACAGTTTTCTCCAGCTAATCAGCCAACGAAGGAGGAGAAGCAAACATTGCAGGGCTCATCACTTACACAGGATGCCCAGAGGTGGATGTCTACCGGTAACACTTTACAACAGAGAGCGCCTGTCTGAAGACAAGTCCAGGTTTGGTAATGACTCTTGAAGAACATCCTGATCTCTCTCTACACTGATCACTTAAGAAGTCAAGAATAAAAGTAAAGAGTCTTCAATGAGTTTTCTTCTTTAAAATTTTATTTAAATTCAAGTTGGTTAACATATAGCGTATTATTAGTATTGGGGTAGAGTTTAGTTATTCATCAGTTATGTATAACACCCAGTGTTCATCACATCACGTGCCCTCCTTAATGTCCATCACACAGTTACTCCATCCCCCACCCACCTCCCTTCCAGCAACCCTCAGTTTGTTCTCTGCAGTTAAGAGTCTCTTATGGTTTGCCTCCCTCTCTGTTTTTATCTTATTTTATTTTTCTTTCCCTTCCCAAATGACACAGACCCGGGCTGGACCATTTGACAAACTCCAGTGCTTGGTAGATTCCCTATAATCAGGAACTTCTGCCCTCAGCTACTGAATTACCCACCGACAGACACAACCAAGAGAAGCCAGGTTAGTCCGGGTAGCAAGCAAAATAATGATCAGCAGGCAGATCCTGAAGTAGCTGGCCCTCTGCACAAAGATGGGAAACGTGAGGTCAATGACGTGAGTGAGCATGTGTGCCGCAGTAGGGCCTGTGGCTTCCTGCCAGAGGCCCCTACCTCATGCATCACGTGTCTCATCAGAGAAAAGAATGTCTTCCAGAAATCCCAGTCACCTCAACATCTGGTTTAGTGCTCTTTCCAGCAGCCCAAATAAAATGACTTGCTGCTTTCAAAATCAGGTCAAAGTAAATAGAGGGGCAGGATGTTTTGACAAACAGACTTCATTCCATCAGGTAAACAAGAAGCTATTTAGAAGCCAAGGGTTAGGCACATGGAGTGTCTCAGACTGAGCAGTGGCTGCCGCCCCTGGTATTAAAGGAAGGGAGCTGGCACTAATTGAACATCTTTATGCTTTTATGTTTATCCTTTAATGTAATCCTTGCAATCAAGCTGAAAGGATAGTTACCATCCTTGCTTTATAAATTAAATTAAGCAACTGAATCAGGTACATGCAACTAAGTAAATTTCAGAGCCAGGATCTGAACCCACAGCTCCAAGTCTGCCGTTCCCATGTTCTAGAGTGTACAGTAGCCCCTCTAGGCTAAGACCACTGCATTGGCATCTTCGATCACTTGCAACACAAGGGAGCTGAGTGACTTCATTTTCTGGTTAGAGGAGATTTCAGCAGATCCACAGCCAGTCATAGCAGGCAATTGATCAGAGCATTCTCAGAAAGCACAAACTTCAGGCTAAGCCCTACTTGACTTTTGCAGTCCTGCCTTCTACCATATTGGGACTTAGTATATTTTCCACAAGATGGAGTATCAAGGTAACTGCATAAAACTCACACTCACTTGTGCTTTTTTTTTTTTTTTCAAATTTGAAAATCCAAATTCCCCATCTGCTTACAGAGCCATGTCTGAAATTAACCAGACAGAGTGATATCCTTACATTATAGAGTGGGTGCACAGTTAAGGAAGTGAATTGAATTTACAGTGGTTACCCTTTTTTGCCAAGAAACTCATCCAACTGGGGTTGGAAAACCAATCCTCAAATGTTGGGTATTAATTGGACCCTTGGCCAAAGCAATCACACTATCAGCCAATTAAAGGCCTTGGAGCAAGAGTATACTGTCATCCAGAGCCAACACAGATGGCTTAAGTCCTGGTCACACACCATTTCTTTCCCTCTGCCGCCAAACCCATGGCTTTGCCCCTTTGTCTCCAGTGACTTGAGTTTCCCTTCTTCAGTCTGCTGGCAAAATTAGGGGGCTTTTAAAGCACTCCAGGACCTGCCTACCCACGAGTATTAAAAAAGAAGCCACAGCTAGTTATTGAAACTTGTGGAAAGTTTGTGAATTTTCAGTAAGGGTCCTGGAGGAGTTTGTGTTCTTCTGGAAAGAGACAAAGAGAATTGGGAAGTCAAGAGGAGACAAAATTATGGAGGCCAGTGAATGGGTCAAAATAGGATAGAAGACATGCTAGTCCCTCAGCATCTTTCTTTCCAACATGAAAAGGAATACATACTCAGGACCTATAATTTTTCTATTGTTTCCAGCATCATATTTACTACTAATAAGCATGTTGCTCATTACTTATAGGTAAGGCAAATAGACCAGAAGCTCTAGCATCCACTGGACTTAGACCTTAGAATCCTGACTCTGTTGCTTTCTAGTTAAGAAACTCAGGGCAGGGAAGGTAAATTCTCAAACCTCCATGTTGTTCACCTTAGATCACCAAGGGTTTAAGTGAAAACTATTTCACACACTTAACACATAGTATGTACTCAGTAAGTGTGAGTAACTCTTGCTATTAGTCTCTGACCACTTTTCCAAATCTTCCATATCCTCTCCATTAAAAAAAAAAAGAAGAAGTATGAAATTAATACCCAGCTGGATAATTGTTTTCTAACTTGGACTCAGGCATTCTTATATTAGAACACAGGTAGACCAGGTTAGGCCCTGGGAGATTTTCCCAGTGAATTGCATAGCATGTGGATGCTCAAGCCCATGTATAAGGAACACTAAGTCTCTTTGGATATGCGACCCGAAAAATGGGAACTGAAATACAACTTTGGCCGAAGAGAGCATGTTCATTTGAAATATTCCAATCAGTGAGGAAAAAGTGAAGACTTTTTATGGGTTGAATTATCTGGAAAAATGCTTCAGGCTCCCAGAGTCTCCAGACAGTGGAGTGACTTTCCTAGAGCATACAATCCATACGGGAGCCCAGAGATGCAATCACAACCAGTTTATGAAAGACTGAACTGGTAAGACAGGAGGGAAACGTTCCCGAGTTGGCAGTTACCAGCTCACAGGGCTCACTGGAGAAAGCAGCGATCATTTGGCTGCATGGTGATGCCACAGGACAGTGTTGGCGTGGCCTGACTGGTTAGAACAAAGCCAACTGTGATGTTCAAAAACACATAAAGATATCATTTTGACCTTTCTGATATTATTCCTAATAGTTATCCAAGATGTGTGACAGTTGCCTTTGTCCAAGAAAAATTTAGTGGCTACCACAATGAGAATTCATGGAGTAGCCTTAGAATTCTTCATTTTCAAGCCATTTTTTTTTTGTGAAAAAAAAAAATCATCCCTATCCATTCACCGTGCCCCTTGACTTCCTGCCTCCTTCATTAAATATCCTTGTTATATTCACATTTCTTGACTTTGTTCCCTTCCCTACATCTGCCCTGACCATGAAACCAATAACAAGGATCCAGGCATTTGTCCAACATGTATTTTTATTGAGCTCCCTCAATATAAGTGACATAAGTGGGCCCAGGGGGACTGGATTAGGACTGCATATTGAGAAAATACATCTGTCCTGATAAGTGTCAAGGGTTTACCAGTAGGTCAGAGCCATGTGCCAAAGACTTTGAAGATCCTAACAGAAAAGATGGAAAATTTTCTTCAAGGCAAAGAGACCCATGAAAACAGACTGCAAGTTATAAAACGAACCACGGGGGATTTGTGGATGAACAAACATTATGCCCCCTGGGCTAAGGTGCTCTCAGTCCTCCCCATCACGTTCAGCCTGCCAGTTCCCAGTTCTGCTGCCAGACCAGCGTCTTGCCAACACCTGCTGTGCCCAGGGGGACAGTTGTGCCCTCCAGTCCTACTCTGCCACACCATGAGATACAGTCTTTGTGGCACCTGTGGTCTACTACCCAGATACCTAGGGCAAGAGGGACTTTGGCTCCAGGCAATACTAATCTAGAGGACCTAAAACTTATAACCATAACTTCTAAACACTGCGTTTTAAAATTTTTGCTGCATTTATGGGTTAAAAACTCAGGAATTCTTTCAATGGCATGGAAGCAGCAGTATTAATAAAAATATCTATTGATATAATAGAAGCAGATAGTACTCAGTTGTACCCACTGCTTTCAACATCCATGAGTGAGGTGCTTCAAACACAAAATCAGTAAGAAGCCCTGCTTAGTGCTACCTGTCCTGAGCACCAAGAGCTCAGGCCAAAGCTCTTCAATCCCTCCTGCTAAGATCACTGGCCTGGGTCCTAGGTGCCAGGATGGCAAAGAAGGGCAAAGGAGAATGATTATCATCTTCACAGCTACCATTACCAAACACTGGGTGCTAAGAGCTTTATATCCAGTCACTGGTTTATCCCAGCACCAACCGTATAGAATAGATACTTCTGTGCACGTTTTACAAGTGAGGATTACTATGTTACTATGTTGCAGGATTTGGGATCAAAATCAGAGCCAGGACTGTCTGACATACAATATTTTGCATATATCATAAAGCTCCCATCTTAACTACTCTATCAATGCATCTCCAACTTGAATATGCATTCAAGTCACGTGGAGAATGTTATCAAAATGCAGATTTTGATTCTAGAGGTCAGGGGCAAACCTGAGATGCGACATTTCTAACAGGCACCCGGGTAGCGCGGGTACTGGCCCTCTCGAACAGCACTTCGAGAACTGAGGTTCTACACACTACTCCCTCCTGTATGTCTGAAAGGGGTACCCACAAGTGGAAGAGGGAGGGGAAGGAAGAAGGAAGGGAGCAGAGAAGGAAGAGAGAGGAAGGGAGCAAGCTTTCCTTTTGCAAAATGTTGTCCTGTCCCATATGACAATTAAGACACCCACAGAGTCAGTAAGCTTATTCCATGAAATCTCTTAACTAGGAACTAAATGCAGTCCCTGTGTATCTATTTCACAGATCTTTTCTGCAACACTTGGGCCCCAATTTCACATTTTAAAAAATCAGCCTGTGGGAATAACTGATGAAACTCCTTCCCCCAGGAAGAAACCCGAGGACTAGGTCCAGTTACACTTGAGTCAGCCTGAAAGCTTGCAAGTGTCCTTCCACTTGCACTGTGGGAAAGTGAAAGCTGCTTCCCTTCAGGGACACCTCAAAGTCATGCAAGTTCGTAGAGTCTGGCCTCTCAGCTAGAAGTGGTGCCAAGGACACTTCTCAATGACACTTCCTTCCTCATGGAGCTTTCTGGGGACACTTCATGGAAGAGAGTTTTATTTTCACTCAGAGCATCAGGGGTGATTCTTGAGAGCAAGTTGAGGACATGGAGGAACACTCCAGAGACATCGGCGAGCATCTGAAACGCCAGGCCTGCACACAGCACTGGAAGTAGCTTGGGAGCGCAGGGATGTGCCCAGGCCAGACTAGGGCAAACATTGCCCCTCTGGGCTTCTGTTGTCCCATTTGTCTCCCTCTCTCACTTGTGGGCAGCCTCTCTGCTCCCCACACCCTGAGCGCAGAATCGGAAAGTGCCCAGCACAGACCTACGGCCTCATTCTTGGCAGAGCTCATCCTTCCTGGAGAAAACACGCAGTGCTGTGACCACCCCTAAAGAGTGTGGTGAGGGTTGGGCAAGAAACATGATGTGTTTCCATCCCAACTTTCATAAGTCTGTGGCTGGAAATTTTAGGGAGTGATTCTTCCATGAAATTGTCATCCATTGATCCATTCATTCAACAAATACCCACTGAGCGTCTACTATGCACTAGGCTCTGGGGCTCCATCCCTGAGTGCAACACAGTCCCTGGGCGTGAAGAATTTAGCGTCTAGAAGGAGAGCAGACATGCAAACAAATCCTGATGTTAAGGCACGAGCCCCTGACTTACTTCCCGTTCTGTGTGGGGCTGGGCTTTCAGATGCTGAAATAGAGACTTGCTCACAAGTGGGAGGGAACAAGGGGAAAGAACACCCTATACTTGTTGAGCGCTTACTATGTGCCTGGTACTTGACAACATCCTTTCACTCCTTCCCAATCTTTCTACATCATCGTTCATCTGAAAAATGAGAATAGCTGGGTAACACACTCGGGTAAACTAGGAGACTGCTCCTCTCTGGAGGCCATCTGTCCAGGCTCCGGCCCATGAGAGGCCGCGGGGAGCCACATCTCAGCACCACCTAGCCCTTTCTTGGGGGCCTCACGGTGCTGGAGAGCCAGGCAGGGATGCATCCAGTGCATCATTGAAACCTCACAACTCTACAAGTGGGGAAAATATGGATGCATGAATTTAAGAAATTTGTTTAAAGTGTCACAGCTCATAAGAGGTGAGATTGAGATTCAGACCTAGGCCTGTCTTGTTTCAAATTCATGAGTTTCCCTTTGGTATGACATTGCCCCCAGCTCCGCCTTCACTGAGGAGTGGGCCCCAGGAAAGGGATCTTGACAAATGAGCAGCAGCTTGGGACAGAGGGGAAGAGAAGAGATTTCCAAGCAGAGCAAACAGCAGGTGCAGACACACAGGGATGTGAAATAGATTTTTCCATCCCAAGTTAAGAACCATATAACAGCATTCATTCATAAGTGATGAGAATAGAAGGAAACTAGTTATTACAGCAAGCTACTTGTAATCATTTCCCGCCTCATCTTTTAAGGAGAAAGGATACTGCTCAGGCAGGTTAGGTTTCCAGTTTTGTGCTGCCGGCTGAGTTAGGAGATGGAGGGGAGCTGTCAGATGTGGAGTGGGCTCACTCAGGCAGCTGGGAAAGATGAGGTGCGGGGCGGTGAGGTGAGCCTGCGCTGGGAGAAGGGGACAGAAACCAGAGGCAGAGTGAGAGTGGGAGCGGGTCTGGTAATGGAGAGAAAGGGAGAAGGAGCCAAAGACTTTAGAGATGACGGCGGGAGTCTTGCTGTGTGATAGGCAATCCACAGATCTTCAGCCAAAGCCTAACAAAATCCCTAGGTTTCTCTGAGCGAAGCGACCAGGTCAGGAATGGCCTGGGGCAACTCGGTACATTTGGGTTGTACAGTTCATCCACAAACTTGCTCGAGAGACCCTACCTTGTCCAGGTGCTGTGCTGAGCCATGAGAATCCGTGACGAAGAGCCCGCTGTCGGCATGTGCCCAGTGAATCGGAGCAGATGGACGGCCCGCAGATAGATGGCGTTAGGACAGGGACGAGGCCCCGCCGAGATTCCAGCACCTAGAATCACCCTTGTCCGTCTTGTGCCTGCCTTCTGGCCATTACAAATCATGCTGCTGTGAATATTCGTGCATGCGATTTTTTTAGGCACATGTTTTTATTTTCATGGCTATCTACCCAAGAGTAGAATTGCTGGGACACAAAGTATGATTCTATGATTAAGTCTTTGCACATACCCAATATCTTACTTATTAACTTTAATTATACTATTTCCTGACTTATTACTTATTAATTTTAATTATACTCTCCCAGGAGAACCGGGACTTGGCTGGTCTAAGTCAGGGAGGGACCTCCAGGATCCCGTGAATGGGTGGGTATGTGTGCACGTGTGTGCTCACATGTGGGCGTGTACTTTTGTGCACATGTATGTATGTGTGCATGGGTGTGCGCGTGTGCTGACAGAAGAATGGAAAGAGCAGGAAGGCAAAAGGGGAGGCATCAGAGATGGACAAAATGATGACTTGGCCTGACCTGGCTCGGTGCACGGAAGGTGGAGAGGATATAGGTGGGGGATGTGAGAGGGGGTGGGAAGCACCTAGTGAGAGGTAGGATAAGAAACTCCTGGGGTGCTGGCCTGGGAGACTTGATGTGTCCCCATGTCATTGATTGAAAAAAGAATAATGGAACAGAAGCAGGTTTCGTGGGATGGCTTTGGTTTCCTGGTTTTGTTACTCTCTAAACACACATTCAGACTTATTTTTTTTAATTTAAATTCAATTAATTATTAGTGTTTTATTAGTTTCAGAGGTCGAGTTCAGTGATTCATCAGTCTTATATAACATCCAGTGCTCATTCCATCACATGCTTACCTTAATGCCTATCACCCAGTTACCCCATCCCTGGCCCCCACCAGCAACCCGCAGATTAAAGTCAAAAAGACATGCCTGAAAATTGTAACCAGTAACAGACACTGTCATCAGGGCTGCTATAAAGGATTCTAAGGTGTATCGTTTCCTTTTCTTTGAGGCTTGAGATCTAATACAGACAACATTAAAGAACATCCTGAGATGGCATAGACATATAAAGTTCATTTTTAACATAGACGTATATATTTTAATACATATGTGTATATATGTAATAAATGTGAGTACAGAAATCAAATATTGCCTCAAATGGAGAAGAGTTAGAATGTATGATTTCGTTCAGCTAATGGGTAAGTTATTTTTGGAGTTCATGGGATAATTAAATACATACCACTAAAGAAGTAAGACTAACTTGGCAAAACCAGGAATACAGTGAGGATATTAAGAGGATACCGACAGACAGACAATTAGTATCCTGTAGCTACCATAACAAATCAACCCAGCCTGTGTGGCTTAAAATAACAAACATATTCACTCACAGTTCTGGAGGCCAAAAGTCCAAAATCAAGGTTTCAACAGGGCCAAGCTCCCCCTGGAGGCTCCAGGGGGGAATCTGTTCCTTGTCCTTTCTAGCTCCTGGTGGCTCCTGGTGTTCCTGGGCTTGTGGTTGCATCCCTCTAATCTCTCCACAGCCTTATGGCTTCTTCTTCCATCTGTGTCTCCTCTAGGTGTCTCTTATAAGACTAGATTTAGGATTTACCAGATAATCCAGGATTATCTCCACATCTCGAGATCCTTAACTCAAATTACATCTGCAAAGACCCTTTTCCCAACTAAGTTCACATTCCCAGGTTCTGGGAATTAAGTGGTAGACAATATATGGGGCTTCCATTTTAGAATACATTTTATTAAATTCCATCCAGGGTTCAGGCTTCTTTATCCTCTTCTCTTAGTTGCATAACTATTGCAACTTAAGCCACTGTGAGTCTCCAGCATTAGTTTTACCATATCATTTTGGGTCACAAGCTCACAAAAGACTACATTTTTTAAAAAGATGATTGTCAAACCAGATGCCAGAAGTTCTCCTGAGACACTCTATAATTCAAACCACAGGCTCCTCAGGCTATGTTTTAAGAAGGACAGTCCTATAATAAAAATACTGTGTGTACTTCCTCTTGGCCTTCCAGAAGTTAGTGGCACAAAATCCCCATCACCTGTGAGCAGGCAAGATTCTGGAGCCTGTCGGGTGAATAGAGAGCAAGTACTTGCTTGAAATCTGTCTTTTAGCCAAGAAATAGTCACCATGCCCACAGCCCCAAGACCAACAGGTTCCAGGGACAGAGCCTGTTGTATAAGGCATGTCTATGGAAAAAAGATTTTTTAAAAAGAGTATCCCATTTCTTTAATCTTTCATTTGTCAGTGCTGAAAGAACTCCAAAAAAAAAAAAAGTAATTTGTTTGGGCCATTGGAAGAGGAAGACTGGGGCTTATTTCTGTTTAATTTGCAAAATGCAAACAATTGAAAGAAAACTTTGATTTTCTCTGCATCCTAGATCGGTCGGGGCTGAAGTCTGTTGCACAGCTGTCAATGAAAACATATTGGCTAGTGACCCAGGTGGCATAAGGCAGCATGCCCAGAAGAGAGGGGGACTTGTAAAAAGGATTAGAAAGGCCAAAAGAAAGAAAAGAAGTGGGTTTTTTTTGTTTTAAATATCTATTTTTTTATTTGAGAGAGAGAGTGCGTGCACCTGCACACACGCGGGAGTGGGGACAGGGACAGAGGAAGAGGGAGAGAGAGAGAATCTCAAGCAGGCTCCCCACAGAGCGTGGGCCCAACGCAGAGCTGGATTCAGAACCCTGACATCATGACCTGAACCGAAATCAAGAGTCAGCCACTTAATGGACTGAGCCGCCCAGGCATCCCAAGAAGAGAAGTTTTTAGCAAGAAAATATTTAAATATACAGTAGCTAGGTATAATAAGTATATTTTCTCATTTTAATGGATCAAACATCTCTCTTCATTTATAAAGGTTTGTTTTTCTTCATTTCAGTGAAAATTCTGTGACTCAGACAATAAAAGAGCTAATAGTGTTTTTTAATGCCATAAATTAGCCATATTTCCATCAACGTGCCACAGTAAAACATAGGGGAACTATCGCTATTGTTGTTTAAAGAACTAATTGAAGCCATTGTATAACATCTCCTTAGCAAACATTATCACAGGTTTGACCCCAAGCCCTCAGTGACAATTCTCATGTGTAAGACTAGCATCTGCTTTACATCTGTTTGGTGGGGGAGAGCTTCTGTTTCACTTTATTTTTCACGTTATGCAAATATATTTTGGTTTTTCAAACATATTCTTCAGTATATATATACATACATATATATATGCCTCAAGTAGTTGAAGAAATAAGGAAATTTTCCAATCAAGTGAAAACCACCTTTACTTCTCTGTTTTGTTTTGTTTTTTTCCTGGATATTTCAAGTAATTTAGTCATATATGTATTCATATAAATATCTCCATATCCATATAAGTATCTCAACATTTATCTTTATTTTTTCCTTTGTGTTTCAGTTGAAAACTTCTTTACTTAATAAAAAAATCTCGCAATACAGCACTCCCTTGGATAAAAATTCCATTAATAGGCCAGAATTATGTAGGAAGTAAAGTAAGCGAGGACTAGTATTATTCACTTATACTTACAGATTAATACCATATTATTAAATTTTCAGTTCCTATTATTAAAATGACATTTATATCCTGTTCAACTGGCCAGGTTTAAAAAAATATCAGCTCTTGAGAAGCATAATGCCCAAATGCAGAATAAACTATAATGTTTAGAATGAATTTCCTCCATTACTCAACAAAAATAAAACGTACAATGTAAATGGTAAAGGTTGCAGGTAAGAGCTGGAAAATACTGCCCTCTTGATAGAAGTTACCCTCATTGTGAAATCATTCCCAAGCCAGGATGTCACCATTTAAATGTGCTTTTCTGTCCCCTGGGCAATATTTCACTATTTTGTGTCTAACTAGTAAAGTTTATCTCAGTTGTCTATTGACAGTTATTGATGTCAGTTGCCAAACCAATAAAATACATAAGCTCTATTATTTAGCACAAGAAACATGTGTGTTTTATAGACATTTATGGTAAAATTCTTGTGCCTTTTATAGGTTCTGTAGCCAATATTAAGTCTCTAAACATCTAAGACAGCTTCTGCCCTAAGGGCACCGTTTCCCAGCTGTTACATTAAATATAAGTACCTGTTTTGTGAGGTTTCTATATCAATACATGGTATAACTCCACATTTAATTAGAACTCCACTCACCCAATCGGGCACCTACTGGTGCCAGGTGCCATGTCAGGTCTGTGGGATAAATAAGATCTTACCAGCGCAGGCGGGCTCAAGTTCCCTGATCTTCTAGATGGTGTGGTCTATCAGACACTGAAACGCTGAGAAAGGGCAACGAGGATGTACCTTCCAGCTTTTTCGGAAATCATAATTTTAAACAGAACTTTTTTACCGGGGAGTTTACAAGACAGTTATCAAGCAAAAAGAAGGTAATCGTTAGAAAAAAATAATAATAATATTTTAATAACATCATGGATAACCGTCCAATCTGAGGAACAGAATCAGGTGATGCCTACAATGGACCAAGTAAATAGGAGGTGGGAGGGACCATTAGGGGCCTAACCTGCATACAAAGCCAAACATCTCAGAGTGGTTTTCTTTTTTTTTTTTATTTTTTCTTTCTTTCTTCTTTCTTTCTTTCTTTCTTTTTCTTTCTTTCTTTCCTTCCTTCCTTCCTTTTTATTATTATTATTATTTTGTATTGTTATGTTAATCCCCATACATTACATCATTAGTTTTCTGAGCAGAAAACAAGAGTCAGATGCTTAACCAACTGAGCCACGCAGGTGCCCCTCAGAGGGGTTTCCTAGGCTAAATGACAGAATCAGCTCTTTCCAGTACTACTTATATGCAGATGGGTTATATTTATATGCAAATACAATTGAGTTTCTTTATTTGAAGTGCCCTGAATTAGCCAATACTAAACCAATGCTTCCAGGGGAAATCCAGGGTCTGGTTCCTTTCAAGCCTCTGGTCACCTTTTTATCAACAGATCAACACATGATCTTTTATATGCATTGCTGTTTAAAGATAGCTTCTTTAATATGTAGTGTTGGTTCATTACCACTGAACTCATCATGGAGAGCATTATAATTCTTGCCTGAATGAAGTGCATCTAAAACATGTAGTTTCTCCTTGAGGTACATCTCAGGCTTCTTACACTTAGGAAGACTAGACAGTAAACACTTCAGCATCTGCTTGGGGATCACTTTAAACAGCAAAATCACCAATACAAAGCACAAAAATGCAGAAACTGGGGCACTAAATAGACCGTGAAAATGACACTTGTTTACAGAGTGAGAGCTGAACCAAGGAGGCAGAGAGTCATCTTGCTCAACATCACCTGGGACCATGTCCATTAGTTGACTCAAATTTTTTGATGCTCTGTGCATGTCCATGAATGACCACAAAAGTCCTGCATGTATTGATTTGGGGGTCACAAATAAATTTTACCAATAGGGGCACCTGGGTGGCTCAGTCTGTTAAGCGTCTGCCTTGGGCTCAGATCATGATCCCGGGGTCCTGGGATCAAGCCAGGCGTTGGGCTCCTTGCCAAGCAGGGAGTCTGCTTCTGCCTCTGCCCCTCCCCTCTGGCTTGTGCTCTTTCGCATGCGCCCTCACTCTCTTTCTCTCTCAAATAAATAAATAAAATCTTAATTTTTTTTTTTTTTACCAGATAGGTGAATTCACAAGTATAGAGTAGCAAATAATGAGGATCAATTACATATGAGACTGTCGGACATTTTTAAACTTTTTTAATGTGAAAATGTTCAAACATACACAAAAGTGGAGAGAACATTAACACTTATTTCTATCTGAATCTCTTTTCAAAATTGCCTCTATGACTTACATATTTCAGAAGATGAAATTTGTGCTTGCCCTCTTCAGATAGCAGAAAGATTAGCGCATAACCTGTCTGGCTGGTAAGTCAAAGCACGGTTGAGTTCTTTGAGAATCAGGAATGAACAGAAACCATACTGAACATACCATTACAAACAAACAGGAGTCATACTGAAGAACTGGTTGTGATATAAATACATGTAAAAAAAAAAAGCCTTTTGTTTGGAAAAAAAAATAGGGATTCGTGGGTGAAAAGAGAATTTATTCATCAAGGATATATAAATTATATTTATTATATTTTATGTCAGAGTCCTGCATGAGACTGGAGTTGATGGCATCCAGCAAATGATAATGAAGCAGCAACCATCCGTGTTTGAAAAGCATTTTGAGGGACTCTGGACAACCTAACATACTATGGAAAACTGATCCCAAAAAGCTGGCCCAAGCAAGTGTCCTGGTTGGAAATAGAAGATGAACCAAGTGTGGGCTAGATGGGTGTGAAATTGCTACTCTGAGATATTTTATAATTTTAAACTGAAACATCTTTACCCAGGAGCTCGCAATGCCAACTGCCAAAACTACAAGAAAATTATAATAATGATGATAAAAGCCAAAGTCGTAAGAGAGAAAGAAAAAGAAATCGTTCTTTTGGGGCAAAAGAAGTTAAGGATTCTTTTTCTCTAAGTTCCACTTTCACGTATTTTTAAAAATTTCTTCCCATAAAATGTCACAGCATAGTAAGTACTTCTACCATAAAATCGCAAAGATAGTTTTTAAGCAGTTTTGTTTTCAATCTTGCATTCCTGAAATGAATACAGAAATTGAAACATCTGCCGTGTGCATGTGAATTTCAGACCCTGAGCGCATACCTTTGCAGACTTGCAGAGCCTAACACATTCTTAACCAAAGACCACTTGGATTACCTTTCCCTCCTCTGTTCATGCCATTCTCCATAGCAGGAAAATGTATCATGTATCATATCATTTGCCCCAAACCAATTTTTCCAAGTTTCATGGTCATCATCTCCCTATTCCTGGAACAGAACAGTTTTGCAAAGTTTGCCAAAAGTAATTCAGACTTGGGCTGCTAGTCACTTCCTAGACAAGGCTGTCTTGATGACCAGTACCTGGTTTCCCGACATTCCACTCTATGTAATGAGATGTTGCTGCCCTGTCGTGTGGATAGATGTTTGAGTAGGATGCAAGAGAGGAAGGTTTCTACGCAGCCTCAATTATCTACCCCTGACTAGTCAGGACAGACAGAAGTAATTGGGATAATGGTTTTGTGGGGGGAAAAAAAAAACCAACAAAATTTAAGGAAGCCAGGAACTAAATAGGAGACTGGCCACATGTTAAAATATGTCTCTCTCTTAAGGCACCAGGATGGGGGAAGGGTGGGGAGGATGTTAGGGAGAAGTAGGCCAGGATCAAATTAGGGTGGCTAGCTTTGTCCTTCATCAGCCCTGTGCTGGCTCACTTCCTGGACCGTTCAATCTATCTTCATTTTTCCGGCACTTGACATTTGCCTGCAACAAGGCATTCCCAATATGATCCAAGAATGTCTTTTATTTACGTTATGATATTCAACACAGCCCTCATTTCTTAATTCACATAAGTAAAGACATCTTAAACTTCTCATTTTAGCATAAAGCAATATTTTGCGCTCTGATCAAAGACAGTAACTCTTGGGTTCTTTATGCCTGCTTAATTTCAATACAGTATACTCCTTCAGAGAATTAGTGCTTTTATTTCTAAAAGAAAGCATAGTAGGGAACAACAGGCAATAAACCTATGACTTCAGCAAGGAATCAGATGTCAAATTTAGAATAATCATCTAAAGATTAAATGTGCCTTCTGAAAGGATCAGTAATAATTAGGTAGTGGCCATTTTACTCATCCAATTGGATTACTTTCCTTAGTGACATTTTTATCTTGGTTTTGGAAAGTGCAGAGTGTCCAAAGAATGAGTTCCTTATTCAAAACATTTTAATATCAACTTCTCCTTCAATTTGGGGAAATGTTTCCTACCAAAATTAGATAGACATATCTATTTATGTATAATTACTCAATATTATTGATGCTGAAAAAATTTAGTGAAATTAGGAGCTTTTTCTTACCCAGAGAGAAATATCATCATGATATTACCTCCCCCGGCTCATCTCCTTCACATTTCATATTCATAATTTCCTAAATCAAGGATGATGTGTAATTCATGCATTAATCATACATGTGGGAGATCCAGTCACCACTTTTTGACTCTGTGTGTGTGTGAGTGTGAGTGTGTGTGAACCCTATTTACTCCATCAGCTATGCCCTTATTGATTCCTTAATACAACTCAACCGTTCACAGATGGAAACATATACGTATGTGCAGGATATGTGTATCCTCATGTATTTTTGCCATGTAGACAAAATCTGGGCTTTATCTGTTTGATTTGCCTGTCCTGAAGGTTCGCGGGCCACAGGCTGGGTTACTTTGCTCAGTCTTTCCACTGACTAAAGCTATCGGGAAAGCCATTCATATTGGCTCTGTGTTTGGAGAGGGGAACAAAATACTATAATTTGAGTTCAACAGAGCATGGCCAGAACATATGTACATTACCCAGAGTGCAGGAAGGGCACTTGGCCAGGAGAAGCATATGCACAGAGACAGGGAGCTCTTTCTACTTGCCCGGGCACTTTTTTGGGCCTATCCCTCCCTCCCTTCGGCCATAGTTTTTCCTTGATGGAGCCTGCCTGCCTTACTCCAGCTTAGCTAATTAAGAAGCATGTGAGGGTGGATTCACATGGTCACTCCATTTATTCCTTTATTCAAGTGGCATGCTTAAGGGCATACTATGTGCCAGACACAGGAGGCTCTAGGTACACCACAGTGAGCCAAACAGACAGACCCTGCCTTCATGACTCCCATATTTCAATGGGGGAGACAAACATGAAGCAAATATTACAATCAACTCATTGATAAACTATCATTGTAAAGGCACAAGGTAAAGGTGAATAACATGTTGGGCATTCTGTGGCTCTCCCCCAGGCTAAATCCTAAAACCCTCCTGGCACCTAAGAAGAAAACTATTCAACTGGAAGTTGCTGGAGTACTGGAGAAACGACTGAGACGGACTGGGAACTGCTTCTAACTGTGTTTTCTCCTCCCCCAGTGGCTAAGTTCTATGTATTAACTTCTAGTCTTGTAGAGAATTCTGTCCTTTCCCTGGCTTGATTGGTAATAATGTTTACTGTATCTGCAGTGAGCTAGTTTCCAAGCACTCCCACATACTGAGTCAGTTGCTTTACATCCCTGTTTGTATTTTTGGCAACAAAGCAGGATATTAACCAACTAATAAATTATTCATTTGGTCTTCATAACCATCCAGTGAGGTAGATAGGGTCTTAGAGTGTCTTATAGATTATTTCATTTATATTTGATTGATTGAGAGATTGATTATTGTATAGATAAGGAAATGGAAATTTCTAGACGAGGTGACTGGCTCAGGTCTATACAGCCAGGAGGTTGGGACAAGGGGTCTTCCCACCATGGCAGTCACATTTCTACTTGATTCGTACGTTAGGTTTTAGTAGAGTGACTGACTACATGTTAGCATACTTGACCAGTAGGTGACAATCATTCTTTCTTCTTCCTTTGTTTTTAATGAGGTTGTGCAAGAAAAGACTGCCGAATAAACAAGTTGCAAACATTTAAACACAAATTTTTTACATCACCTGTTGGGGCTGGGTGGGGGTGAGGTGGGGTGGAGAGCGACACCTTGTCCCCTCCATGAATATACGTTCTTTATATCTATAACACTATAAGCAAGTTCATATCAATCCATTTCCCCCCACAACTCATAATAATTTAGTTAGGAGTTTAGCTGCATGAGGCAGCTTTTTGTTTTGTTACAGGGAGCACTATGGGACATGCAGTTGAGTCCCCAAGACGTCTTCCTGCCTTAATTCCTAAATTCCATCTCCAATGCATGTCCTGAGGCAGAAAGTGAGATTGAGATTGAATGCAATTATCTCAAATAACCCAGTCAAATTAGTGTCAGTACAATGATGTATGTCAACGAAGAGGAATAAGATGGGCTTGGACATTTGGACCCATTGGGCTCTAGTTACGTGTACCTGCACATCACATGTCAAAACACAGTTCAGGGTTGAGAAAATGTAGTCGGAAAAGCTATACATCTCCTACACACACAGATTGTATAAACTGATTTTGCAATGCTCCTTTAACATACTACAGGTTCTATCCTATGTGCTTCTCATTGGAAATAACTTTGTAATGGGTCACTTGTCAAATGAGTTTACTACCTGTCCTACCTCAGAAGGTGACTGGGGAAATGAAATTATATATTTATATCTATCATTTGTCTTTAGTTATCATCATCATCAATAATTAAATAGCAATGACACTTTTATCGTGGATCATTTAATGTTTTTATATGAAATTTTTTTTTAAAGATTTTATTTATTTATTTTAGAGACAGAGCACAAGAGGGGGGAGCGGGAGCGGGAGAAGCAGACTCCCTGCTGAGCAGGGAGCCTGATGTGGGACTCGATCCTGGGACTCCAGGATCATGACCTGAGCCGAAGGCAGTTGCTTAACCAACTGAGCCACCCAGGCGCCCCTTATATGAAATTTTGTATGTCTTGGTGATACCAATTCTTTTTAGGTTGACAAAGATTTATGGTTTATTAAATTGCTGGTTAGTTTGCCCCCCTGTTTACAAAAATCCACTAAGACCCAGAATGCCTTTATATTTCTTTTTCATAACTTTGCCCACTTTTCAGCACCTCCACACCCCCAAAAACTTTAGTAAGGCATATCTTCCCCGAAGCTAAGTGTTTCTTTTAGCATATGGCAGTGCTCAATAAATATTACAAGAAGGAGTGGACAATTTTACAGAACCGTCTTAGGTAGCACTGTTGTAAAGCAAAATATTCGAGGAACTAGTTACTTCAAATGTGTTAAGGCCTCTAGGATTATATGCATGTAAAAGAGGCCTTCCTGGGGCTCCCTGGTGGCTGAGTCGGTTAAGTATCTGTCTTGGGCTGGGGTCATGATCCCGGGGTCCTAGGATCCAGCCCCCCATTCAGCTCCCTGCTCAATGGGGAGTCTGCTTCTCCCTCTGCCCCTCCCCACCCTGCTCATGTGCCCTCTCCCTTTCACTCTCCCTCAAATAAATAAAATCTTAAAAATAAATAAACAAATAAAAATAAAAGAGGCCTTCCTCAGGAGGGCATTGTTGAAAACCTTAGAGGACAACTCTAATATAGGACTGACAAGACCTGTTCTGGAAATAACAGATCTGGTGTCAAGTTTGGGAAATGTTGCATATGCCGAGCTCCTCTGAGAAACAGGAAGGGCTCTGAGAAGTTCCCAGTCACGACCCCGGGCAACAGCCCGGAAACCTGGAGCTGTGGGCCTTCTCTTTCTTCCTCCTTTCCTCTGTCCTCTCTCTCTCCCTCCCTCCTTCCTTCTTTCTTATCTTCATTCCCTCCCCCTTTCACTCTTTCCTTTCTTCTTACTTTCTTCCCTCCTTCCTTTCTTCCCTCCTATTTTTCAGAGCACCTCACGAGACTAGTTGAACTCTTTATAGATCTCTAGTCTCACCGAACGACTTACAACACAAAAAGAAGAGGGCCCTCTGTCAAATGGACAGGGGCCAAGCATCTCTCAGAAAGATCATCGTGCAGGTGACTGCTTTCTCTTCCTTGAAACAGGACAGCACTCTCCTCACAGAGTTATGAGGATTCGCTGAGTTAGTACACGTACGATGCTTAGAGCAGAAGGGCCACACATCATAAATAATAAATATGAGCTATGACTATTACTATTAATTTCTGAGGTTAACCATTGGGCCAGCCCTGAGTGCACCTTCTTTGAATTAACTGAGGTATATGTTCAGAACACTCTTCTTGGTGGCAAACATTTTTGAATCAACAAATGAACTGGCTGCTCCCTGGGCTTGCTATTTTTAACCATTTTAAAAATGACCTCTCTTACTGTTACTCGGTGGGTGGGCAGCTGTTTGCAATTATAGCCGCATATGTGGTCCACAGGTAAGCCAGGGTTGGGGAATCTGGCTTTTCGTGAAATGTTTTCAAGGAACTTTCTGCCACGTTGCACTTGGCAGCCAAACCACACCCAGTGGAAATGTGCTAAAAGAGATGGCAGAGTGAGAGCTCCCTGAAAAACAGAAAAGGGACTCACGCTCATAAATGATCATTACCCTGGTAATTCTTTAAACCTACTGCCCAGCGTGGGCAGGGAGGGCAGGCGGTGGGGAGGAGCTCGGGAGGGTGGGGAACGTTGCTTTTCTCACTTGAGCTTCTTCATTCTTTATCAGTGTGGCCAGAAGATAGGTTGGTCCTAGAAAGAAAGGCATTCTGAGCTGGGGAGGAAAGAAGTTCTCCTTCCTTCATTGCTACAAGGCTTGAAGCCTAAGTCTGTGCCCCACCATGGCCGTCGATAGCAGCCATCGAGCTGTGCGTGCGTGGACTAGGGAGGGGGGGAGAGGGAGTGTGTTTTGCTTTGTTTAAAATTATGAGATCTTGAAACCAAGGAAATAGCTAAATAAAAGATTTCGGGCAAATATGCCCCTTTTCATCAGTGTAAAAGCTACCAAGCTTTAGAATATGGAAAAGGCGGATTGGGGAAAACTCCATTTGGAGGGAGCCTCCCGCTCCTTAAGCCTGTGTCCTTTCCCGCTGCCCTGTCACCTCACTGTTCTTCAGCTTCTCGTCTTGTCCCTGGCTGTGTCCGGCTGCAGATGCCTGGTTTCTTCCATCCAGCTCTGGGCGTGCTCACAGGGTGTATGTGTATGCAGTGTGTGTGTGTGTGTGTGTGTGCATTGGGTGTGAAGAGAATGTGTGTGGCATGTGTGCAAGTGTGGGGTGTGTGTATAACAAGGGCAGATGCTCCCGGCACAAACAAGAGGGATTTCTACCCCAATCAAGGAACTGGTAACTCGTTCTTATGCCATCCTCCATGGTCACCGCCAGGGCCAAAGCCTTACACTTCTCACAGACGGTGGGCAGAAGATACCCACCAGCCTGCGGGCACACACTTGGGAGAGCAGTACAAGTATACAGATCAACTGACAGTTGCCAACTGGCTTGTCTGCATTTTATAGGATGCTGGCTACGTCAGTGACTACCAAATATTAAATGAGTACATCTTTTTTTTACTAATCTTTCTCATTTACCCGTGTTTGTTGCCTTGGAACAAAAGAGAAAGAAGATGAGATGAAAGGAAAAGTAGGAAGTAAGGGAGATAAAATGGAAAGGTTATAAAAAAAGAGACAGGAAGATTTAAGACACGCAACCAGGAGTGAGCAAAGGAGACACTTTTTGGCTGGCATTGTCCGCACGTGCCATGGAGGAAGGCCGCACTCCAAGCACCGGAAAATCCGAACAATCGCCCGAGTGTCTCTGAGGATAAATGAATTAATGGCTCCAGCCCTGTGGACGCTCCCTCACTAGCACGTTCTCCCCTGGGGCATGTTGGCCAGCCCGCGTTTACGGGTTCGAAGCTGGCTTTGTGTACCCATTCCCTTGTGAAATGTGCTGAATTTTCCCCACATGCACACTTTTACATAACTGTGCATGTTCTTGCACTTGAGAATAACGTGATGCTCGTGTAAAGAAGCCCCAGGTGGTCTTTCAGATAAGAACTTTTGGGGGTGGAGAGGACACACCCGTGGGATGTCATCTGTTAGACACCACACCCAAATTCATAAATTTCCCTCGATCCCAATTTTCCTAGAGATGAAACCAAATCAGATTATTAGTATTGCCAAACCTGTTGATTGGCATAGATGACAGTCGCAAGCAATGCAAGGGCTTTTGTGATTATGCTAGTTTCCCCATAAAATGTTGTACTAAATAAACTTCTAACCTCCATTTCCATCTATCTAGGGATTTTAAACATGTTCCATAGATTCATTCACACAATGTTCCAGCTAGAGGGGACTTCAGCAGTCAACTGGTGCAACCACCTCATTTTCAGATGAGAAACTGAGGTCCAAATGTATAAAATGACTTGCCAAAGGGCCTCAGCAATTTTGCAGAGAGAACCAGGTTGGGAACTGAAATCATGCTCACTGCACCCAGCTCCCACATACACCCATCAAGAATATGAGTGCACATGCGATGGAGAGCAAGCTGGCTTGGGACCGTTTTTTCAAGGGAGCAGGGGCCTTTACCACAGACTTCATTTAAAGAGGTGCTTTTAAGCGAATCCGTTTGCAAACTACCCCCCACCCCCCAGCACCTTGTCATGCCAGCTCCAGGAAAGAGGTTGGGCATGGTTTGTCATGAGTGAGGACACAGTAGGGTCTGCCCAAGCAGACCTCACTCATACTGTGTTTCCTTTAAAATAAATCTTTCGCAGTAGAAGATTCCCTTCCTACACTCATTTGAGGACATCTGTTATCTAATTGACCTGAATGAGGAAAGCAGAGAAAGTATCATGAAGGAACATTCTCGAAAGTGAAATGAGGCATTTTTAAACTCCTGTGAAATGTGTGTGTATGCATTTGTCTTGCTCATAGAAAGAAATATGAGAGCAAAGTTTCCTTCTTTGAGGGAAGGAGAAAGAGGCCAATATATTACAAGCTCAGAGCATAAGAGAGTTTGGCAAATAGAGACTGGTCTGTCTGTTTTACTACTTTTGAGACTATGTGGAAACTAGGTGGGTGGGAAAGTATAACTTCTTCCTGTGCTGACTTAAAAAAAAAAAAAAAAGATGTAGAATTGAATGTCAATCGACCTCAAGCAATGAGCTATCACAAAGACAATGTCTAAATTTGACATGGACCCCAGGCCAAAAAAGAAAAAAGCTGAAAGGTAGAGTTTGCAAATATTTCAGTGACATATGATTGTCATATCCATAGACATCTTCGTTTTTTCATTCCTCAAAAGTTTCCAATAACCTACCTGGCCACAGGCTCTCTATTCTGCCTGCAAATTTCCTATCCTCTTGGCTTATCTAACTCCTACATACTTCAAGTCTCAGCTCAAGTCTGATTTCTTTCAAGATGCTTTTCCTGCCTCCTGATTTAACCTACTTTCCCCCTCCTGCAGGATCCCATGGTGCTTGGGTGTATCTCCCCACACTTGCATAAAGCTGTGTGCTGTGCTAGGCTGGAAGTTATCTGAGGATAGGAAGCGTGTCTTCCTGTTCACAACTGTCTCCTCGGTGCCTAGCAGAATGCTTGGCTATAGAAAAGCTCAGCGGGTATTTGTTGGTTGGAAAGATGGATCGATACATGCCCTTTCTAGGTTCAAACGCTGTATACAAAATACCTCTTTTCAAACTACAGAAGGAAAACACCTTCTTTTTCTCGATCCCTATTTTCTTGACCACTTTCCTCCAGTGAAATATGACTGACTCATGGATAATGTGGGGGCTAGGGGCACCAACTCCCAACACAGTCAAAAATCCACATATAACTTTGACTCCCCCAAAACTTAATTACTAATAATCTATTGTTGACCAGAAATCTTACCAATAACATGAACAGTCAATAAGCACATATTTTGCATGTTATATGTATTATATGCTGTGCATTTACAGTACTGTATTTATCGAAAAAAAATATACCTATAAATGAACCCACATGGTTCAATGTTATCCAAGGATCAACTGTAGTTTTATTTTTTTTTTTTTAAAGATTTTATTTATTTATTTGAGACAGAGAGCACATGAGAGGGGGAAGGGTCAGAGGGAGAAGCAGGCTCCCTGCCGAGCAGGGAGCCCGATGCGGGACTCGATCCCAGGACTCCAGGATCATGACCTGAGCCGAAGGCAGTCGCTTAACCAACTGAGCCACCCAGGCGCCCTCAACTGTAGTTTTAAATAGGAACATAGGAGTGTGGAAGATAAGCCGAACTAACTGTCATTTACACTGGCCAAAAATCAAAGATTCCCATGAAAAGTTAGTTCATGGAGAGTTAGGGACACTTTGAATTCCAAGTGTTGAAATAAAGTAGACCTCTAAATTCTAGCTCCACACAACTTTGAGTCAAGAATTGCATCTGATTCATTTTTGGTTTCCTAGTAGATTTTCAATATAAGTTTGTGGAATAATGCCCGTTTTTCACATAGACCAAGAAAACACCTTTAAGTAGCAGAGTATATTAAATAAATTGTAAATGAGTTTGCCTTAGCCGATAAATTGTTGCCTCTAATTTTATGCCAGGGCTAAACACCTAGCATCTGGTAGTGTGAAGTGGTCTAAGTTACCCCAGAAACAACAATCTGTGCATATATTCTGAATTATCTAAATACCCACCTACATAACTTAGCTTTGCCTCTTGATACAAGGCCCACTTCTGCACTGGGCTTTATGGGGGCATTACTGCCAAAAAATATTACCTTAATTTCAATGAGCTCTTAAAGTAACAGATTTATCATATAAATAAGGGGCATGCAAACTCTTTCTGTAAAGGGCCAGGGAGAAAATAGGTCAGGTCTTACAGGTCTTTCCATTTCGGTTGCATTTTCTCAGTTTGGTCGATGTAGTATGAAAGCAGCCATGAACAATGCATAAATACATGGGCCTGGCTGGGTTCCAATAAAACTTTATTTACAAAAACAGTTTGCGGATTTTGTTTGTCCCACCCCGATCTAGAGCATGTTTGGAGCCAAGTGAAGGCCAGACAACATAGCAGAGTGTTACAGGGAAACTTGCCAGTGATTTGAGCAGAGAGAAATGATGCGAGAGTAGAAGGTGATGGCGGTGGTCATACCAGATTAAAAATGGAAAAAAACCTAAACCTTAGCTGTCAATACCGTATGCACATTGAAAGCCATGATTTGGTATAGAATCACTTATAGAATTGATTAATATATAAATCATTATAAATAGAAACTTATAAAATGTTTTAAGGTGTAGAATTTATAAAGTTTATACATAGTTTTATGACTGTACATACTTAAGTGTTAAAAACAAAGATAATTTAGACACTAGGAGATCCTGTGAGAAATTTTTTTTTTCTCTAAAAGAAGTTCGGACATCTACCAAGGTTAAGAACCACTGGTCTACCCCTCCCGCTACCTTCTTCTTCTTCTTCTTCTTTTTTTTTCTTAACATATATTGCATTATTTGTTTCAGAGGTACAGGTCTGAGATTCAAGCGGGGGAAATCAGAGGGGTAGACGAACCATGAGAGACGATGGACTCTGAAAAACAAACTGAGGGTTCTAGAGGGGAGGTGGGTGGGATGATGGGTTAGCCTGGTGGTGGGTATTGAGGAGGGCACATTCTGCATGGAGCACTGGGTGTTGTGCACAAACAATGAATCATGGAACACTTCATCTAAAACTAATGATGTAATGTATGGGGATTAACATAAGAATAAAATTAAAAAAAAAAAAAGAAAGAAAATTTATCATTGATGGGGAGTAAGGAGGGCACTAGTTGTGATAAACACTGGGTGTTGTACATTAAGTGTTGAATCACTAAATTCTATACCTGAAACTAGTATTGCACTGTATGCTAACTAACTGGAATTTAAATAAAAACCTGAGGGGGGAAAAAAAAAAAAAGGACCACTGGTCTAGATGAAAGTTAAACTCTATCAACCCACAACAACAGCTTCACAATACACAGAGAGTCTCGATCCCGTGTCTGGTGTCTTTTTGGCCCATTCGCTTTTGTTTCATCAGGTTTGAACACTTCAAACAGTCAGCATGGAAGTGAGAAAGCACTCAGGCTTTAGGGTCTTTCTGGAGAGAAAGTGTTAAAAGTTTATAAAGCTGGTGTATATGTGGGTGTCCACCCACGTGCACGCACACACGTGCTCAAGCAAACCAGCCTTTGTGGGGACTCTGGCGCGTGTCGGCGGCCAGCTTGTTCAAGGCCTCAGCTTCCCCACAATGCTCCGTGTTTCACCGTCGAGTATGAATTTTGCTGCTGTGAGGTTTTTGTAAATATTCTTAATCAGATTAGGAAAGTTTCCATTCCTAGCTTGCTGGGAGTTTTTATCGTGAAGGAGTGTTGAATTTATTCCAGTTTTTTTTTTTCCCTTCATCCATCAAGATGGTCATATGGTTTCCCCTTTTTTCTAGTAATCTGATGAATTACAATGATTGATTCTCAAATGTTAAAGCACTCTGATTCCTGGAATAAACCACCCTTGAACATGATGTATTATCCTTTTTATATATAGCTGGATTCAGTTTGCTAATCTTTTGTTAGAAAACTTAACATCTTATAATTTTCCGTTCTTGTGATGTCCTTTGCAGGTATTGATATTCACAGTGGACTGGCATCATAAAAAGAGAAAGTATTCCCTTTTTCCTAAGTTCTGGAAAAGTTACTGAAACATCATTATTGTTTCATCCTTAAATGTTTGGAAGAATTGACCAGTGAAACATCTGGCCCTAATTTTATCTCATATAAAAGATCCTACAAATCCTTACTTCATTTTTTCATAATAGGAAAAAGTCTATATAGAAATCAGATTATGAACCTCGGAGTACCTCCCGCGCTGTACCTCCCAACACCCACTACTCTCCCCCTCGCTCTTGTCCCCAGGATGTGTAGAATCATGGGACCCAACACCCCCACAGCTTCATTGTTGTAAATCCTCCAGCACACCTCCACTCCACAATGAGGAACCATAGGCCAGTGGGACAGTTACCAAAAACTGTTTGACATGCTTCACTCTCAGCTTTGTACTCTAGGGATCCAAACCTTGTAAAACTAAAAGTTCCAAGGGCCCTTGAATCTGTCAAAATAAATCATATTATGCTAGGATAACAAATAACCCCAGAATCTCAGGGACTCATTCCATTGGAGATTTTTTTCACTTGATCACAGCACATGACCATTTCAGGTCACTCTAGCTGTGCTCTGGAGCCCTCGGGGAGCCAGGCTAATGGAGTAGGTTCTACCTGGAGCATGGCTCTCATTGGAGCCAAGGGAAAGAGCGAGAAAACCCGTGCCGGCTGCCAAAGCTACCCTCCAAAGTAGCAGGTGTCACTCCCAATTACATTCATTCCACTAACCAAAACAGGGCCCATCCAAACAGAGCCCAGCAGGGTAGGGATACATTTGTGAAAAAACAACAGTGCTCCGACCAGATTTAGAGCACTCATTCTCCATGGCTCTCCTGTCCCCATACTCTCCCCCTGCCCTTAGTCTCGGACAAGTTGTCTAACCTCTTGAACCAATTTCTTCTTCTTCTAAAGAAATAAATATGTTTCCCATTGGCACTCTTGACGATGTGTATTTAAGATGCACTGTACTAGGTCCATAGTAAGCACTCAACACTGTTAATATTATTTCTCATTGTGTGCAATAATTCTTAATGAGGGTGGAGAAGGTAGGAAATGGAAAAATACTATTCTGAAGGTTTTGGAGCTTTAAGTGAAACAACACTTCCCACAATCACCAGCCCAACATATATGAACGCACACACACATATGCAAACACATACACATACAGAACTTGGGTGCTACAGAAGGATTCTTCTGGCTGGATTGCCCTTCTGAATACACCTGGTTCCAATGGGAAAACGGTCTAGGCCCAGAAGTGCCTGAGGCCTCAGATCCCTCTTGTCTCAAGCTGTTTATCAGAGAACCATATTTCAGAGGTGCTAGAACAATCTGATTCCAGTGGGGAAGCATGGCTTTGACTTTCTTTAGCCATATTTCATTGCTTATGGAAAGAAAACACCCAAAATACACTTTACTGAGTACTGCATCTAAGTCCTGGTCTTTAGTCAGTAGAATCAGTAGAAGGGACATCTCACTCCCCTATTCCTGCTACTATCTGTACATTCAATTTTCTTTTGATGAAACGATATGTCAGTTTCCTTCTGGGGACCTCCACCCCTGGCCAAGCTCCAGCGTCAGGCCCTGACTGAGTTAACCTGTCCTCATGCCCTACTCTGCGGTTTGGCGACAGAGAGCACAACCACCTGGGGCGGTAAAGATGGGGTGCCTGTTTGCTGGGACTTGTGGGAAACAAGAACATTCTCTCCCTTCAGAGGGGCTACCAGAAGCGAATTCCTTTCTCCATCTGAAGGGTAGGCGGTGAGGGTGTGAATCCTGGAGATGCCACTGTCATTTACATCAAGGACTCTCAACCTTGGCTCTTACTGACATTTGGACTACATGATTCTTTGCGGTGGGGACCATCCTGTGCAATGAAGGGTGTTGAGCAGCATCCCTGACCTCTACTCACTAGGTACACATTCTCAGTTATGACAACCAAAAATGTCTCTAGACGTTGCCAGATGTCTCCTGTGGGGCTAAATCAGCCAAGTTGAGAACCACTGTTTTATGTTAAAGCCAGTTCCAGCAATGTTTTCTGTCATTTGCAACAAACAGAAAGCTGTTACAGCACATGTGAATGATATCCTTTGATCATCTCTTAAAAATACTTCAAATCAGGATAGTATAAATTCGATTCCACCAGTAAACCTCATGTTTGCTTGTTTTTAAACCATTTACTTAAAATTTTTTTTTTTATTTGTCAGAGAGAGAGAGAGAGCAGGCAGAGGGAGAAGCAGGCTCCCCTCGGAGCAAGGAGCCCGATGCGGGACTCGATCCCAGGACCCTGGGATTATGACCTGAGCCGAAGGCAGATGCTTAAACGACTGAGCCACCCAAGTATCCCTTGAACCATTTACTTTAAATAAACTTAAAGCTTACTTTCATTTATAAGGTTCTAAATGCAAGAAAAATTTCTAGTTTGGAAGACCACCTTTAAAATACTGGCCTGGTTTAAGTATCAAATATGGTTGGGAAAAGAGCCACCAAGTTTGAAAAATTAGTCTAAAAGCATATTTGTAATTGGGCCACAGATTGCAAGGAAATAAGGCATCCATACAGAAGGAAGAGTAAGATTAAGAAATGAGCAAAGTTATTATGTCCTCATTCTTAGCAAAAGAATTAGGTCATTTGAAGGAAAAGGACGAAAACAAACATCAGTCCCAGGAGCCAGAAGGAGGACTGTGTGCCCATTCTGGACAACCAGTGATGGGATGCAGATCCCTCCCAGAGTGGGATGAGACCTTGGACCTAAGCCGTTGTCCTCTGCCAAGAGCAGGACTCAAAGGGGCTCAGCTGAGGGCTGGTAGCTGTCAGGACTAATGAGTCTGCAAGTATCTGCCAGCCCCATGGGAAGCTGAGTGGCATGGGTCCACTGGTCTGAGGGGCTGATCCAAGTAGGACAGCATCCACTCCAAGGCTCAGCTGAATGCTTAACGTGAAATAGAAATCTTACGTCACTAGATTATTGGCTTTAGGAGGGCCTGGATCTTGTCTTTCTACTTATCATCATATCCCTAGCACCCAGAACAGAGCCTTGCACGTGCGAAGGGCTCAGCAAAAATTTATCGGTCACTTAGCACTGAGACAAGCAAGCCTTGCCTCACAAGTGCTGAGACACTGATTATAGTGAGTGTCCGTATCATTCCAGGGTTCTCTGTCGGGTTATCTGTGTAGAAATTCTCCACTACTAAAGTGTGTGGGTGGGGCGCCTGGATGGCTCAGTCGTTAAGCGTCTGCCTTCGGCTCAGGTCGTGATCCCAGGGTCCTGGGATCGAGCCCTGCATCGGGTTCCCTGCTTGGCGGGAAGCCTGCTTCTCCCTCTGCCACTCCCCCTGCTTGTGTTCACTCTCTTGCTGTGTCTCTCTCTTCAAATAAATAAATAAAATCTTTTTTTAAAAAAAAGTGTGTGGGTTCCTTATTTCTTTTAAGAGTTGTAAAATTTTACAAATGTGGGTATGAAGTCCATTTTAAGCAGCATAACCACCACTTGCAAAGGTATCTCAATGCTGGGGCCAGGCTCCTCTTAAGAGCGTGCAGGGAGGGGCAGTGGACAGCAATCCTCAACGATGGAATGAGACAGAAAACACCTCCAACATCACCCCCTCCTTGAGGGACGAGGGGCCTCCTGGCACCCAGCACAGGCCTTCCAGTCCGGCCAACTGGGTGAGAGAAGCACACACTGAGATGGCTGGGGTTCCTCTGTGGAAAGGGGGTGGGGAGCAGTTTGGACAGCTCTTTGGAAAGCTGTAAAATAAAATGCAGTTCAGAACACATGGTATTTGATCAAACAGAGCCTCCTCCCAAGCTCCAAGACTCAGCCAAGGGACCTAACACTACTACGTAGGCATCCGTGTGTTATTTCCTTCTACTTGGGAAGAGAACCAAGTTGCCAAGATAAGAGTGTGTGTGTGTGTGTGTTTGTTTGTTTTTTGTATTTGTATTTTGTATTTATTTCCCGGTTAGAGCACAAGTCAATACTTTCTCATTTTTATTGTTTTTCTTAGTTCAAGTATATGTTCTCCACAGAATTATGGTCCTTTATAATTATAATTACAATTACAAACCAAGATCAGCAGTCGCTAATTTCTTTTTTATTTGAAAGATTACTATTTTTTAAATGAGTTTTTTTTTTTTTTAATTTCAAAAGAGGAGTCATCAGCAGGCTGTCTGTTGGCTGACAGGAGACAAGTCATGTGCTCTGCTTGAACATAGAGTGTGGTGGCTGCCAGACCTTGTTTTTTCATTTTTAACTTAAATTTGTGTTTGAATTGTTAGTGCTTGGAAATGATACGTAATTCAAAAGCATATGTAGAGGAAAAGTGAATTTCTCTCCTCTGTCCTTATCCCTGAGCTACCAAGTTTCCTCCTGCAGAGGCCCCTAGACACTCACTGTTAGCAAATTTTTTTTGTTTTTTCCTCTTTTTATATATGTGGGAGCTTATACTATTACATGGTTCTGCACCTTGCATTTCACTTCCCAATACACCTTGGAGATCACTCCATATCAGGCAATTTCCTCCTTTTTTTTTTCCATACCTACAAAGTATTAGCGTTTAAGTTATTTCCAGTCATTGGCTATTATAATTTATAACTTGGTAGACATGTCATTTTGCACATGGGTGAGTAGAGTTGCATAAAAAATTGGTGGGTCAAAGTGTTTACTGTTTTTATGGATAAAAACAAATTCAGCCCCCCCCAATCCTAGAGATTATAAAAGACTTATATTCCTTCCAACAATATAGGAGTCTTCTTTTTCTTTTCTTACTTTTTTTCTGACAAGATCTGTTGATTGTTTTTTAAATCTCTGTCTTTCTGATAAGTAGAAAATGGTATTTCTGAGGGAAATGGATGGAGGACAAAATAAGCCTGGTCATCATAAATGTTGAAGCTTGGTGTTGGGTACAGACAGGGGGAGCTCATTGTACTATTCCACCTATTTTAGCATAGGTTTGAAGTCTTCCAGTAAAAAGCTTGGTAAAAGACACACCCACTGGTATTTACTTTTTCAAGACTTACCTATTTATATCCTTTTCCCATTTTTCTATTAAATTGTTGAAAGTGCTTTTATAAGGAGTATATTCAATATTAGAAAAATTAGCCCTTGGCTTATGAAATGGTTTCTAAAGATTTTTCCTACTCTCTCCTTTTACTTTTGAACTCTCAGAATGTTTATATATGTATTTGCAATTAACAATCTTTGTTTTATGACTTCTGAGTGTTGTATCATAACTAGAAAGACCTTTCCCCTTCAAAGATTATTTTTTAAATTCATGTTCTCTTATAGTATTTTCATTGTTCCATTTGTTTAACATTTAAAGCATCAGTGGGTCTAGAATTTATAGGGAGCTAATATTTAAGACAGGGATCCAGATTTATTCAGATGTTTGTTCTGTTGTCCTAACATCATTTATTATGTGACCCATTTATTCTATGTGGATTTTATGTCCCCTTTATCAAATACTGAGACCTGAAATCTCTGAAGGTTTTAGGGCCTGCCTAGTCATGGGCCTGCCTCCTGTAATTTTTCTGGTAGAGCTAAAACCCGTGATTTCTTTCTCTTATCTAATTGAATTGGCTAGTACCACCAGAACAATGCTAACAAATAACGGTGATTGTGGACATCCTTGTCTTGTTCCTAACTTTAGTGAGAATATTTGTACTTCGCCATAAAGCATGATGCTGGTTTGAGATTGAAATAGGTATCTTTGGGCGCCTGGGTGGCTCAGTTGGTTAAGCGACTGCCTTCGGCTCAGGTCATGATCCTGGAGTCCCGGGATCGAGTCCCGCATCGGGCTCCCTGCTCGGCAGGGAGTCTGTTTCTCCCTCTGACCCTCCTCCCTCTCATGCTCTCTGTATCTCATTCTCTCTGTCTTAAATAAATAAATAAATAAATAAATAAATAAATAAATAAATAAATAAATAGATAGATAGATAGATAGATAAATAAAAAAGAAATAGGTATCTTTTATTTTAAGGAAACGCCCAATTATTGCTCATTTCAAACTAAAGTATCCAACTAACCAATTCCAACTCTAAAGTCTCAGTGGTTCAAACAAATAAAGATGGTTTTGGTTTGCTTGTTTATCACTCAAATCACAAGTCACAGTCCACCTTGGATATTGGGACATTGAGTCTGAGAGTTCTGCTCTCTGCCGTCACTTAGGAACCCATGCTCCTTCCATCTGCTGCTGCCACCATTTCTCAGAGCCTCACAGGCCTCCTTGAATTCCCTGCATCTGGATGGCAGAAAACAGGAGAGAACATGTAGGAAACTGTATGGGAGATGTCCTATGGGTCAGGCCTAGAAATGGCTGACAGCTCTTCTTTCCACATTTCATTGACAAGAACTCCTACCTGCAAGAGAAGCTGAACAACACTACCTATCTTTGTGCCTGCTTCACAAAGAAGGAAAGGAAACAATTTGGTGACTGCATTGCTCTGTCTATTATTCCTGTTATTTACTGTTTACTTCTGCATGTTTGCCCATATATGTACTTCTATGTGTATAAATCTGTGGTTTTCTATATCAGTCAGGCCTGGCTAGGTTATGCTGCAGTAATAGACAACCTAAATATCTTAGCTTATGTCTCACTAAAAATCCATATGCCCAGCACAGGTCAGCGGAGTGGTTCTGTTCATCCCCGGTATTCAGGGACCCAGACTGATGGAGAGACCAAGTGAAACATGCTTGTATGATACTAGTGGTAGGCAAACAAAAGGCTAGAAAATCAGGCACCACATTTTGTTGACCAAAGCTAGTCACATGCCATGACTAAATGCTGGGACAAGGAAATGAAGTTCTCCTACGTACTTGGATGTAAGAGGTAAACCATATATACGTCACTTGCGGAAATGCCTGCCCCACTCAGTGTGTAGGAAACTACGGATAAGAGTTCCAAAGCCTATCTCACATATAATCTGTAAGTGTTTCCATGTGTTACCAATAGTTGGAAAACACTGAAATGCACCTCACTCCAAAGACAGGCTAAAGTAAGAAATCGCCAAAACCTTGGTCTACTTGGGTCTATATCAATACCATTAGCCACTAAACTCAACAGAGCCTATCTAAAAAGAGTGTATATTCATTTGTTTTGTAAAATGGGTAAATCAACTTTAATGGATTGGACTAACCCATTCCACAGTCTCCATTCCAGGGACTAACATTTTCTGTGACTAAAGCCTTTAGTTCAGTTGGAATCTGTCAAATACCACAGAGAGGCCAAAACTAAACCCTGTCAGCGAAGATTTGTGGTATTTAAATACAAAACAAAATATCTCTTAAGCTTTAAATTTTCAATCAGTTCTTATCCTCCAAGTTTTAGAAACAAATTACGCCTCTTTTCTTTATGGACAGCCAGGCGAAAAGGATAACAAGAAAGCATATATATTCCAGGGAAAGAAGTCAACCGAGAAATGTGAATTAAATTCCTACTATGTGTAAAAGCTCTTGGAATATGAGTGATTTGCTTTTCCATTTCCAATTATTATTCAAGTTTCTAACCTAAGCTGTACTGGTGGTTGGATAGATCAGAATAGGTCACTATGAAACCTGAGTTAAAAGTGCAATTTGGAATAGATAATCTTCCAAGCTTTTTTAAAAAGTAAGCATAGTGGGTACCTTATTGAATAATTATCACCTGTTAATCAATATCCATTCCCCACATTTTGGTTCTTTAGGAATGATATTTAGAAACAGTGACTCTACCCTGACCAAGTGTTTGAGCAAATGATCTGGGCTAAGCTGTAGGCCCTTCTGTTAAAGAGAAAGAGCAAAGGGGATAGGGAGAGATTTGGGGAATTCCCCTGAATGACTGGGACTCCATTTGCTCCCCTCTTAATCTGGCCTCCAGAAGGTCCTCCTGTGTTTGCAGTCTGCCTTGTCCCCTTATTTGCCCCTTCAGCTAACATATACAGAGACCCACTGTGTCCCAGATTCTGTGCCAAGTCATGGAGACACAATGCAGAATAAAAGGTGGGCTCTACTTTTGAGAAAGTCAGAATCTAATTTTTAAAATGGATATTTATTTATATTTTTTTAAATTTCAGAGGCATTTTCCTATTTTTATGCTGGCAATATCCATTCCTATTACAAGTTGGCTTCTACAAAAATGAGTTTATATTGATGCATCTTTTTTTAAAAATTTAATTCCAGTGTAGTTAACATACAGCTACTATATTAGTTTCAGGTGTACAATATAGTGATTCAACAATTCCACATATGTGCTCATCAAGATAAGTATATTCCTGGGGTGCATGGCTGGCTCAGATCCTCCCATATTCCATTGTATATATATACCACATCAGATCCTACTCTTGATCTCAGGGTTGTATTTTTTTTAAAAAATATATACTTTTAATCTCCTTCACCTATATTCATCCATCCCTCACCCACCTTCCCTCTGGTAACCATCAGTTTGTTCTCTATAGTTAAGAGTCTGTTTCTTGGTTTATCACTCTTCTTTTTTTTTTTTTTCATTTGTTCATTTATTTTGTTTCTTAAATTCCACATGTGAGTCAAATCATATGGTATTTGTCTTTTGCTGGCTGGCTTGCTTCACTTAGCATTATACTCTCTAGTTGATCCATGTTGTTGCAAATGGCAAGATTTCATTCCTTTTTATGGCTGAAAAATATTCCATTATATACCACCTCTTCTTTATCCATTCATCAATTGATGGACACTTGGGCTGCTTCCATACTTTGGCTATTGTAAATAATGCTGCAATAAACATACGGGTGCATATATCCCCTCAATTTAGTGTTTTTGTATTCTTTGGGTAAATACCCAGTAGTGCAATTACTGGATCATAGTGTAGTTCTATTTTTAATTTTTTAAGGAACCTCCATAATGTCTTCCACAGTGGCTGCACCAGTTTGCATTCCCACCAACAGTGCACAAGGGTTCCTTTTTCTCCACATTCTCACCAATACTTGTTGTTTCTTCTATTTTTTTATTTTAGCCATTCTGACAGGTGTGAGGTGGTATCTCATTATGGTTCTGATGTGCATTTCCCTGATGATGAATGATGTTGAGCACCTTTTCATGTGTGTTGGCCATCTGGATGTCTTCTTTGGAGAATGTCTGGTTATGTCTTCTGCCCATTTTTTAATTGGATTATTTGTGGGGTTTTTGGTGTTGTATAGGTTCTTTATATATTTTGGATACTAACCCTTTATCAGATATGTCATTTGTAAATATCTTCTCCAATTCAGTAGGTTGTCTTTTAGTTTTCTTGGTTGTTTCCTTCACTGTGTAGAAGCTTCTTATTTTTATGTAGTCCCAATAATTTAATTTTGTTTTTGTTTCCCTTGCCTCAGTCAAGAGACATATTCTAGAAAGATGCTGTTACAGCCGACATCAGAGACATTCCAGCCTGTGCTCTCTGCTAGGATTTTTATGGTTTTGGGTCTCATGTTTAGGTCCTTAATCCATTTTGAGTGTATTTTTGTGTGTGGTGTAAGAGAGTGGTCCAGTTTCGTTCTTTCGCATGTTGCTGTCCAGTAAGAAAATGGATTTTTACATGAGGGCAGCACATAGGAACTGCTCCACAACATTTGGAGGACTGCAAATACTGCCTCATTTACTTTACTTTTTCCAGATTTCATCAGAACCAGCTCAAGCCTCCACCTACAGACTGGCAGGAATTCCAGAATCACAAACATGCACTTTCCTGTCCTCTTCTGGATTATCTGGGCATCCTGGAAGGCTCCACCACAGTCTTCTTCCAAGTAAGGGAAAGCCCCGTCATCACCTAGCCCACCGCCTCCACTTCTAGCCTGGTTCTCACTGCCCTTCTGCACTGCCTCGGAGCCGGCTCCTCACTTGTCAACACTGCTGACCCCTGCTGCAGCCACCAGGTCCTTCCAGGGGAGATGCTCTGCAGCATCCTACACTCCCTCTCAGCTAAGTGCACATGGGAACCCATCATCCAGTCTCCCAGGGTTGAGGCTCCAAATCTTCAGCCCCTCCACACATCCTTCCTGCATTCTCTTCCCAAGTCTCATGTCCAAGAGGCACCCAGCTTCAGGCCCTTCTAGAGTCCACAGTGACTTGAGGGCTCCCCCAGTGGCAGGGCTGCTCTCCTTTTCAGTCCTGCAAATACACTGGTTTTGTGTCTTCTCTTTTTCAGGCACCGTTGCTGGGACAGACTTAGATCTTTGGTCTACCTGGCAAGCAAGAGGACCTATTCCCAGATATTCCGGCAGCTCATTTTGTGGTCTTGAATCAGGGCCACAGCTTACGGTTGTGAAAGCAGCACATTGCACAACGCCAAGAGTGGGCTTGCTGGGTCAGAGGACAGATGCACCCTTAATTTCACAAAGGAACTGACAGTGTTCCAGAATGACTGTACCGGTTTGCAACGCCCTGTCTCCCCACATCCCTGTCAAGCCTTGAGTCATCCATCCTTCTAATTGTTGCCATTCTGATGGGTCTGAAGTGGTTTCCATTACTACTATTTCTAGAGCTGGACTGTTGGTGACACCGGGCTCTCGTCATTTATCATCTGTCTTGGTCATGAACCTATGCCTTAGTAAGGAATTTGGAAATACGCTTATTCTATATGTTATACTTTAAAGATGACAAATAATAGGTTGTCAACTCCCTCCCCCCCACCAATTAGTTCTTCCAAAGCGTTCTAAGTGCATCATCTCTTTGGGTCCCTAGAGCCCTAGGGAGTCCAGAGCGTTCCCACGCATGCCCTGCTGTGGGGTCCTGGGAGCATTGCGGAGAGAGGCACTGTGGAGGGATGGGACCCAGCAGGACATAAGCATAAGGCTTGCACTGAAGTTCTGGAAATGGATGGAGGCAATGTTTGCACAGTAAAGTGAATGTCCATAATGCCACTGAACTGTACAGTTAAAAATGATTAAAATAACGAATCTTATGTATATTTTACTACAATTTTTAAAAATCACCCTGGTTGCCTTGTGGAGCAGACACTGGGAAGGCAGGAGTGGAAGCAGAAAGACCAGATAGGAGGTGACTGTAGTTGAGGTGAGAACCAGTGGTTTAGATCAGAATGGAGGTGGTGCAGGTGGGGGTACAGGGGTGCATTCGGGATATCCCAGCATTCCCACTTGCTCCTGAAAATCAGAAGTTCTGTGCAAAACACTAAGAGCCTTTTCCCCACTGTTTGTAAATGGAAAAAAAGTTATACTACACTGCATGGCAACCCAAAACCCCAACCAATTTCCTAAAACATAACTGCAACAAGGTGAAATGGCTCTACAGAAGTAATCTATAATGTTAGGATGTAAAATGTTTAACACATTGTGTTCTGGTTTCCAAATGATGTGATTATTTTATGTCCTATGTTAATTTGGTTTGTAGGCAACAACATGAACAGCTTGCATGCTGTAGCATAAACATTTGTTTACTGTGAGCCATGGCCAATAACACACAGCAGCAAATACATTTGCTTAAAAAAAAAAGCAGAGAAAAATTTGTAATAGAAAATAAGGCTATTTTTTAAAGGCTATTTCTTTTTTTTTTTTTTAAGGGAGAGCACACACGTGTGCAAGTGGAGGGGTGGGGTGGGGTGAGGGGTAAAGGAAGGGAGAGAGAGAATCTTAAGCAGGTTCCATGCCCAGTGCAGAGCCCTATGTGGGGCTTGATCTCACAACCCTGAGATCATGACCTGAGCCAAAATCAAGAGTGGGATGTTTAACGGACTGAGCCACCTGGGTGCCCCCTTTTTAAGGTTATTTCTTATAATGAGTGTTACTTGCCATGTTCACAAGTTCCAGGGATTAGGGTATAGATCTCTTTGGTGATTCCAAAAGTTTAATGTCTACTACATTTCAGAAGCAGGAAAAATGGAAAGAACTCGAGTTCTTTGTGATGGTACTCAGCTGCTGAACCTGAAATCTCTTACCTCTGGATTTCTTTCTTTTTTTTTTTTTTTTAAGATTTTCTTTATTTATTTGAGAGACAGAGAGAGATTGAAAGAGAGAGCATAAGAGGGGAGAGGGTCAGAGGGAGAAGCAGACTCCCTGCTGAGCTGGGAGCCAGATACGGGACTGGATCCCAGGACCCTGGGATCATGACCTGAGCCCAAGCAGACGCTTAAACGACTGAGCCATCCAGGCGCCCCTCTGGATTTCTTACTATATGAAATCATACATTTCCAAACTGTTTAAGCAAAAACAAAATTTTTAAGCATTGTATTAGTTTACATTGTTGTTTTCCAACTGATATTGACACATCATCATGATACATGGTTTTATCCAGTTGATACTTCTCAACCAAATTTATACTTGTGAACGCCAAAGTAACCAGACTAAAAATTCAAGTGGGCTACAGTAAAGATCCCAGATAAACAAGGGGGAAAACACTTGCCTGTAGATAATCTACCAAATTAAAATCACTACTTGGAGCATTTTAAATTAATCTTCATTATTGAAGGATATTTTTGAGAAGGAAGAAAAATTTGCTGTATATATTTAAAAGGTTGAAGTAAAAATGCAGCTGGTCATACATGGGCTAATCCATATTAATTTAACCTGAAAATATAGTGTGCCAGCTTTTTCTAAATATGCATCTAAACTAGATATCTCAGGAGTTCTTACTAATAAAACATTATGTTGCTTCTAAACAGAAAGGAGCCCTGGGGAATGGGGCTAAAAAGAAGAAAAAGGCAAGGAAACTTAGAGTCTGGTCTGTTTGAAAAGGAGATTAAAAATATCTGCAAGAAGAAAAATGGGAAGCAGGAAAAATACAATAGCACCTTTAAAAAAATCTCTCCTTTTTCCTCATATTATTTAACACGGAGGTTGCATAATTGGCTCTCTATAAAGACAGCATATACAGGATGGATGGATGGATGAATGGATGGATGAATGGATGAACAGTTGACTAGGAAGGCTCATCATTTGGGACCATTTCTATGGAGGGTAGAAAAGACAGTATGAACATGATTATTCAGGAGCATGATCATTTTCAGTAATTTACCCCCTCTTCCTCAGTTAGCAGCAGCCATGCATCCTCCTTATCCTTCAGTAGATCTGATGGTTGTGAGGAGTGCTAAAGTCTGTGGACTCAGCATTTAACATAAGACTGTAATTTTGAAATTACATGGACTCTATTGGGTTTTTATGTTGTACATTTCACGCATCAACACAAAATATAAATTAAAAATATTTATAAATCCAAAAGATTGTTTAAAATATGACGGAAACAGAGTGGACTAATTAATGTGTGAACAACAGTCAAAAAAAAAAAAGGGTTCAGTTAGTGCTACGTAATTTCACTCATTCGATTAGGAAGTGGGGTGCAAACACCCACTCCTTATTTAAACCTCCATCCTAGTCCTGACTGGGTTAGAAACACGTTTAGATACTTTAGATGACTTAACTTGGCCATTTAAGAGCTCCATTTCCCTGACAAGAGGGTTGGATCGGGTACTGTTACTGTACCTCTCAGTTCAAAAACTGAGTTGAAAAACCATCTTTTAGTGAGTAGTAGTTTGAACTAATGTGTAAAGAAGTACAAATGCCAAGTACTCCAACTAGATTTTAACCACTAAATAAGAAACTCTGGGCTATTCTCCAAGAATTTTAAAACTTCCTTAGAGTCCAAGGACACAGAATTGCTGAAAACAGTTGTGTTGCCGTGTGGATACAAACCAAAATATGTTTTCAACCAAAATATTTTATTTATGTGCTCATTCAGACATACTTTAGTTATCTATGCCCAACTTCCAATATCATAAAAGGTATTTTAAAGTTTAACCTGTAATTAATAGTTTTCCAGGTTTTATTTGTTTGTTTTTTAGCTTGCAATGTTAAAATCTTGCCTAGGAATAAAGACTTCCCTATTTGGGGCATGTGATCTGCTCTCCAATTTACATACATTGGAACACTTAAGTGTGGTATTATCATTTTGTGCAGATTTCAGTATTTTAGCTGATACGAGCTTTTATGGAGATTTCCCCAAACCAACACTGCTCCCTCCTCCTTTGTAATGTATTTGGCTCATTTTAACTGCACAAATGCTGCTTATTTGTGTTTCTCCCATGCAGCTCCTGTTGTTTGCAAGTACTCTATTCAAAAACTAACAAAAATAATGTCAAATACAGCCATATTTCAGAGATAGTAGCAAAAATGTTTGGCTAAGTTAGTTTCCAAAATCAAATCTGTGGTGTCCAGCATATTTATTGGTAAGTAAATGTTTGCAGTAAAAGGGTGATACGGATATAAACATCAGGACCATTATGACAAAATCAGTGGAAAGTCATTAAAATAATAGCATTCTGTATCTGTGAAGAATGGATTTTTTAAAAGTATTTATTTATCTGAGAGAGAGAGAGAGAGAAAGCAGAACTCGGGGGCAGAGGCAGAGGGAGAGGGAGAAACAGACTCCCTGCTGAGCAGGGAGCCAGATGTGGGGCTGGATCTCAGACCCTGAGAACACAACCTGAGCCACCCTGGGATCATGACCTGAGCCAACAGCAGACGCTTAAGCTACTGAGCCACCCAGTCGCCTCTGAAGTATGGATTTAAAGTACAATGATCTAGTAACCACAGACCATCACTTTAACCAGCGATTTTAAACTTCTCCTCTACCAAATATTTAATAAATGCTGCCAACATGAGACACAACTCACTGATGTAAGTTTCACCCTCTTTTGCTTAATTTGTCTCCACTATGGATATATTTTATAAATGAAAAGACAAAATTTGGAATCAGGGGTATTTACAAAAGGAATTAATAACACCACAAAGATGTATAATACCCCTGTAACTTTTATAAGTATGTTGAAAATGATTTGTAGCCAAATGTGATTCCAATACATATCCACTAAGATTAAAAAAAACTTGCATATAAAGGCACATTTCTGTTAAAACCATTGTCAAAGAGAAGGAAAGGGACTGAATTTTAAAATAATAGAGCTTTTCACCACGATTTATTTTTATCACATACTTTGCGAAAGAAACGCTCACACAAACAGCCTTCCTCAGTTAGGCCAGCAGGTGGCGGTATTGACCGTATGCCAGAAGAGCCTAAACCTGGCTGGAACTTGTCATTGTTTCAAAAGAGTAATTCCCAAGAAATACAAATGAGTTAATCTTATCTGTGTTTTGAAACGTTCAAAGATATTATTCCCTCCTATCAGAGACTACTGTGAACTCCCTTTGTAAAGCCTGATGATCCATCTATTTCTCTTGGCTCGGTGTTTGGCATTAAAAGAGATGGCCTTTCATTTTCCAAGTCTTAGTTAACCAATGGATATACACTTTATCTATTTCATGGTTAGAAAAGCACCGCTGTTTACCTTGCCCAGGACAGAGCTTTGGAACTACATGGGAATTTTCCTATAAACATAAAGAGCAACAATGTGCATGAGAGAAAAACAAGTTTATAATTGGAGTTAGAAACATTAAAATAGTCCAGGCTGTTTTTGGAATAATTTATATACCTACTGCACTCATTCAAGACAGGATCTTCTGACAAACTTCTCTTTGATTGTATTTTTATTGTATTTTTATTTGATCTAACCTTATCTGTGTGTGTGTCGGGGGGGTTATTATTTGTCTGCTAAATGCAACAATCTCTGACATCAGGACTCTGAATCACATTAACGAAATAACACTAACTGGGCATATCATCAAAGACACACTTATAAATCTAAGTACTAGTGCATTGCGTGAATAAAACATTTTCATTGTTTTTTTACCAAAGCTTTCAGGTTTGTGCTACACACATACACCTTTCAGTGGGCATTACTGAAACGCTAAATGAGTTATTTATCCCTTTCAATTAGAGCAGAGGTTGACGAACTTCTCTTAAGGGGCCAGAGAGTAAATATTTTAGTCTTTGAGGGCCAAGAGGCAAAATTGAGGGTACTATGTGGGTACTTACACAACCACTTAAGAATGGAAAAGAATGCTCTTAACTCAAGAACAGTACAATACCCAGCAGCAGGCCAGATTTGCCTGCAGGCTGTAGTTTGCCAACGAGTTTCTAGGCAATAAACCCTATCAAGGGGTGTATGTATATTTTTCAAGCAAAGCCCAGAAATACTCCCAGAAAGATAGACGCTGGCCTTGCCTATTATGTTAATTTTTTTTCTATTTAAAAATGTTGCCTGCTTAGAGTTATGTAGTAGACTTTGACACTGATCTTTAACATTTTTAAGATATATTTATTTTCACTAGGAAATAGAAAATCCTGAACCTGAGATCAGAAAATTTGGCCCAAATGATGCCCGTGATGCTGCCCAGTGGGCTGGTTGTGGTGAGGGGAGTGAGTGAGGAACAGAAGTGCTGGAGGGAAAACAGGCAGAAACCATAAGTCTGTACACAAACACACACACACACACACAACCACAGGGTATGCTCTGCAGTGAGGACCTTAGTTAGAATGTCTTTAAGCACTCTGTGTTAATGAGTTTTCATTTAAATTAAAAAAAGACTTTATGTTTAATTTTTTTTTAAATTTTTTATTGTTATGTTAATCACCATACATTACATCATTAGTTTTTGATCTAGTGTTCCATGATTCATTGTTTGTGTATAACACCCAGTGCTCCATGCAGAACGTGCCTTCTTTAATACCCATCACCAGGCTAACCCATTATATTTAAATTTAAAATGTCTAATTTTTAAAAATCATTAGCACTGTTGGCTTTTTTCATTTAAATTCAATTAACTAGCATATAATGCATTATCGGTTTCAGGGCTACAGGTCTGTGATTCATCAGTCTTATATAACACCCAGTGCTCATTATAACACATAGCACTGTTGGCTTTAAAAAAAAAGATTCCCCTTCTTGCAGACTGATCTGCACAGTGAGCTCTCCTGCAGCCAAGACCGAAGAGCATTAGGAGGTGGGCTGGTATTGGTGCTTATCCTCCGTGGAGATTTGAGGGCTAATGAACTAATCTGTAGAACTAACTTAGAATGAAACGTGAGTTTCAGATTCCAAGTTTCTCTTTCTTCCCTTTCACCAGGATCATAGGCTGTTTTGCAAAGTGGATTAGCTAGTAGGGAAGGAATAACATAAAATAACAGACTCGTTCAATAATTACTTTATCTTTGAACTTGCAGTAGAGTCAGAGGTAGTCTCAGAAGCTTGCTTCTTAGAAATTAAAAAAAAGAAACTTTAGTAAGTGTGTCTGTTTACTGGGCCGACTTAGAGCTGGGAGGGGACTTCAATTATCATTCAACCCACCTTCTTTTTTTAGCTGAGTAAACAATGGCCAACGATGGCCCAGAGAAATTGTGCGGCTTATCCAAAGTCACAGAGCAAGGAACTGGCTGGGCATGTTATATATAGTCTGCTTAAGACAAATGGTAGAGTTCAAGGGTAGAGCTAAAAGCAAGTTATTTTTCTTTCAATTAATAGGTCTTTACTTAGACTCACAAGATAAGGGGGAAATGCAAGTTAAATTTGAATGCCTCCTAGCATTGTCCAGAGACCCAGTAAAAATGGGAAATTAAAGGGTACAACTTGACCGCTCCAGGCTGGTGCTGGTGCAAATTGTAGGGAGTTGTGGGAGCAGTAGACTTGCGTGGCCAGCCTGGACATGCCCAGGAATTGAAGTCAGCCTCCTCCAGGCGGGGACCAGCGCTACTATGCTGGAAAGTCTCCGATCATGGTACAGACCAGCAGAACGTATCATTTGCTCAGACAACTCCAGACAGAAAGGTACCGGACCCTACATTTTCTGGAATCAAAGGAAAACGTCCAAAGAGACCAGGCATTTCAAGGCTGGGCTTTCTAAACACAAACAACACACCAACTCCTGAAACATAAAATAAAAAAAGACTCTCAGAGGTACAGATCTGAAAAGAAGAAGAAGAAGGTAGCAGGAGGGGAAGAATGAAGGGGGTGGAAATCAGAGGGGTAGATGAACCATGAGAGACGATGGACTCTGAAAAACAAACTGAGGGTTCTAGAGGGGAGGGGGGTGGGAGGATGGGTTAGCCTGGTGGTGGGTATTGAGGAGGGCACATTCTGCATGGAGCACTGGGTGTTATGCACAAACAATGAATCATGGAACACTACATCTAAAACTAATGATGTAATGTATGGGGATTAACATAAGAATAAAAAAAAAAGACTCTCACACCTTTCCATATAAACACATCAAACTGCTCTATTATAATAAATTCACATCAGCGAGTGTTGTTTTTAGATTTAAGGCTTCTACTTTATGGGATACTCTGTGACCCATAAAATAAGTTTTTATCACAAACTAGTATTTGCTCAGGGTGGATTCCTAGTGTCTAAAGTGGATTACCATTGGGCGCCCTAACAAGATGGTCTAAACGTCTGGATTCCACATCGACTAGCACATTTTCATTCCACTAAGTCATGCCGCCTTCTAACCCATAACCTCGTTACCATTCAGCCTCTCTACTCATCTTCCCATCTATTCCAGAAAGAAATAGGAGGACAATATTTTTTTAGGTTTTTATTTTAATTCCCGTTAGTTGACATACAGTGTTATATTAATTTCAGGTGTACAATATAGTGATTCAACACTTCCATACATCACCCGGTACTCATCACAACAAGTACCCTCCTTAATCCCCTTCACCTGTTTCACCCATCCCACCACCACCTCCCCTCTGGTAACCATCACTTTGTTCTCTAGAGTTTCCCTTTCTCTCTTTTTTTCCTCTTGGCTCATATGTTTTGTTTCTTAAATTCCACATATGAGTGAAATCATATGGTATTTGCCTTTCTCTGACTGACTTTTTTCCTTTAGCATAATACTCTAGCTCTTTCCATGTCAGTGCAAATGGAAAGATCTCATTCTTTTTTATGGCTGAATAATACTCCATGAGATACACACACACACACACACACATAAATCACATCTTCTTTATTCATTAATCAATGGACACTTGGACTGCTTTCTAATCTTGGCTATTGTAAATTATGTTGTTATAAATGTAGGGGTTCATGTATCCTTTGAATTAGTGTTTTTTGTATTCTTTCAGTAAATACTCAGTAGTGTGATTGCTGAATGGTAAGGTAGTTCTATTTTTAGCTTTTTGAGGAAACTCCACACTGTTTTCCAGAGTGGCTGCACCAATTTGTGTTCCCACCAACAGTGCAAGAGCGTTCCTTTTCCTCCACATCCTCGCCAACACTTGTAGTTTCTTGTGTTGTTGATTTCAGGCATTCTGACAGGTATGAGGTGATATCTCGTAGTTTTGGTTTGCATTTCTCTGATGATGAATAATGTTGAGTATTTTTCATGTGTCTGTTGGCCATCTGGTTGTCTTCTTTGGAGAAGTGTCTGTTCCTGTGTTCTTCCCATTTTTAAATTTGATTAGTTGTGGGTTTTTAGTGTTGAGTTGTACAAGTTCTTCATATATTTTGGGTACTAGCCCTTTCCAGGACATGTCATTTGCAAATATCTTCTCTCATTCAGTAGGTTGCCTTTTAGTTTTGTTGATTATTTCCTTTGCTGTGCATAGCTTTAATTTTGATGTAGTCCCAAGAGTTTATTTTTGTTTTCATTTCCCTTGCCTTGGGAAACATACCTAGAAAAAAAGTTGCTATGCCCGATGTCAGAGACATTCCTGCTCTCTTCCAGGATTTTTATGGTTTCATATCTCACATTAGGTCCTTAATCCATTTTGAGAGTATTATTGGGTATGGTGTAAAAAAGTGGTCCAGTTTGATTCTTCTGCATATTGCTGTCCAGTTTTCCCAACATCATTTGTTGAAGAGACTGTCTTTTTCCCATTGGATGTTCTTTCCTGCTTTGTCAAAGATTAATTGACCATATAGTTGTGGGTTTATTTCTGGGGTTTCTATTCTGTTCTATTGTTCTATGTGTCTATTTTTGTGCCAGTACCACACAGTTTTGATATCTACAGCTTCGCAATATAACTTGAAGTCTGGAATTGTGATGTCTCCAGCTTTGCTTTGCTTTTTCAAGATTGCTTTGGCTAGGGGCACCTGGGTGGCTCTGTCAGTTAAGCGTCTGCCGTTGGCTCAGGCCATGATCCCAGGGTCCTGGGATCAAGCCCCACATCAGTCTCCCTGCTCAGTGGGGAGTGTGCCTCTTTCTCTCCATCTGCTGCTCCCCCAGCTCATGCTCTCTCTCTCTCTCTCAAATAAATAAATAAAATCTTAAAAAAAAAAAAAAGATTGCCTTGGCTATTCAGGGTATTTGAGGTTCCATACAAATTTTAGGATTGTTTGTACTAGTTCTGTGAAAAATCCTCTTGGTATTTTGATAGGGATTACATTAAATGTGTAAATTGTTCTGGGTAGTATAGATATTTTAACAATATTTTTTTTTCCAATCCATGAGCATGAAATATCTTTCCATTTCTATGTATCATCTTCAATTACTTTCTGATATGTTTTATACTTCTTTCAGAGTACAAGTCTTTCACCTTTTTGGTTAAGCTCATTCCTAGGTATCTTATTATTTGGGGTGCAATTGTAATTGGGATAGTTTTCTTAATTTCTCTTTCTGCTGCTCCAATATTGGTGTAAAGAAATGCAACAGATTTCTGTACATTGATTTTGTATCCTACGACTTTACTGAAGTTATCAGTTTAGCAGGTTTTTGTTTGTTTGTTTGTTTGTTTGTTTGTTTGAGAGAGAGAGAGAAAAGAGAAAGAGAGAGGGAGAACGAGAGCAGGGAAGGGGCAGAGGGAGAGGGAGAGAGAGAATCCCAAGCAGGCTCCATGCTCAGCAGCATGGAGCCCCACCCAGGGCTCAATCTCATAATCCTGAGATGATGACCTGAGCCAAAACCAAGAGTCAGATGCTTAACTGACTGAGCCACCCAGGTGCCCCAATTCTAGCAGTTTTTTGATGAAGTCTTTCAGGTTTTCCATACAGAGTATCATGTCATCTGCAAATAATGACAGTTTTACTTCTTCCTTACCAATTTGGATGCCTTTTATTTCTTTTTGTTGTCTGATTGCTGTGGCTAGGACTTCCAGTAGTATGTTGAATAAAACTAGTGAAAGGTAACATTCTTATCTTGTTCCTGTCCTTAGACTGAGAGCTTTTCCCCCTAAAGGATGATGTTAGCTGTGGGTTTTTCATGTAAGACCTTTATTATGTTGAGGTCTGTCCCCTCTAAACCCACTTAATTGAGAGTTTTTATCTGAATGGATGTTATATGTTGTCAAATCCTTTTTTTGTGTCTATTGAAATGATCATATAGTTTTTATCCTTTCTCTTATTGATGTGATGTATCACGTTGATTGATTTGTGAATATTGAGCCATCCTTGCATCCAAGGAATAAAATCCACTTGATTGTGGTAAATGACTTTTTAAATGTATTGTTGGATTTGGTTTGTTAGTATTTTGTTTAGGATTTTTGCATCTCTGTTAATCAGAGATATTGGCCTATGTTCTCTTTTTTTATGGTGTCTTTATCCAGTTTTGGTACAGGGTAATGCTGTCCTCATAGAATGAATTTGGAAGTTTTACTTCCTTTGGTATTTTTTTGGAATAGTTTGAGAATATTCTCCTATAACTGTTGGTATTTCTGCAGTGCTGTTTGTTATTTCTCCTCTCTCATTGTGATTTTATTTGAGTCCTTTCTCTTTTTTTCTTGATAAGTCTGGTTAAAGGTTTATCAATTTTATTGATTTTTCCAAAGAAGGAGTTCCTGGTTTCATTGATCTGTTCTATTGCTTTTTTGGTTTCTGTATCATTTATTTCTGCTCTAGTCTTTATTATTTCCTCCCTTCTGCTGGCTTTAGGTTTAATTTTTTGTTCTTTTTCTAACTCCTTTAGGACTAAGTTTAGGTTGTTTATTTGAGATTTTTCTTGCTTCCTGAAGTAGGTCTGTGTTGCTATAAACTTCCCTCTTAGAACTGCTTTTGTTGCATCCCAAAGGTTTTGGGCCATTGTGTTTCATTTTCAGTTCTTTCCATATGCTTTTTTATTCCGTCTTTGATTTCTTGGTTGACCCTTTCATTGTTTAATAGCATATTATTTAACTTCCATGTATTTGTATTTTTGCCAGCTTTTTTATTGTGGTTGACCTCACATTTCATAGTGTCATGTTCTGAAAAGATGTATGGTATGACTTTGATCTTTTTAAATTTGTCAGGGCTTGTTTTGTGGCCTAATATGTGATCTGTTCTGGAGAATGTTCCATATACACTTGAAAAGAATGCATATTCTGCTGTTTTAGGATGGAATGCTCTGAATATATCTCTTAAATCCATCTTTTCCAGTATGTCATTCAAAGCCATTTTTTCCTTGTTGAATTTCTGTTTAGATGATCTGTCCATTGATATAAGTGGGGTGCTCAAGCACCCTACTATTATTGTATTATTATCAATGAGTTTCTTTATGTTTGTTATTAACTATTTTATGTATTTGAGTGCTCCCATATTGGGTGCATCAATATTAACAATTGTTCCCTTCTTGTTGGATTGTCCCCTTTGTTATTATATAGTGTCCTCCTGTATCTCTTGTTACAGTCTTTCTTTTAAAATCTATTTTGTCCAGGGGCGCCTGGGTGGCTCAGATGGTTAAGCATCTGCCTTTGGCTCAGGTCATGATCCCAGGGTCCTGGGATCGAGTCCCACATCGGGCTCCTGGCTCAGTGGGGAGTCTGCTTCTCCCTCTCCCTCTGCCTCTCCCACTGCTCATGCTCTCTCTCTCTCTCTCTCTCTGTATCTCTGTGTCTCAAATGAATAAATAAAATCTTTAAAAAAATAAAATAAAATAAAATCTATTTTGTCCAATATAAATATTGCTACTCCAGCTTTCTTTTGACATCCATTTGCATGATAAATATTTCTACATTCCCTCACTTTCAAACTGCAGGTGCTTTTGGGTCTAAAATGAGTCTCTTGGAGGCAGCATATAGATGGATCTTATTTTTTTAATCTATCTGACACCCTATGTGTTGATTAGAGCATTTAGTCCATTTACATTCATAATTATACATAATTATCAATAGATATGTATTTATTATCATTTTTTTTACCTGTCTTGTGATTGTTTCTGAAGATTTTCTCAGATCCTTTCTTGTCTTTCTCTCTTTCATGATTTGCTGATTTTCTTTAGTGATATATTTGGATTTCTTTCTCTTTATTCTTTGTGTATCTATTAGTGGTTTTTGACATGATTACCTTTAGGTTTGTATATAATATCTTATGCATATAGCAGTCTATAATAAGTTGATGGCTGTTTACATTCAAACCCATTCTTTACTCTTCTCCTACCCATGTTTTAGGTATATGGTGCCGTATTTTACATCCTTTCATTTTGTGAGTTCTCTGACTGATATTTTATAAAAATGCTCATTTTCATTGCTTTTATGTTTCTTATCTTCATACTGTCACTTTTGGTCTCTCTCCACTCAAAGAGTCCCCTTTAATATTTCTTGCAGGGCTGGTTTAGTGATCACAAACTCTTTTAGCTTTTCTTTGCCTGGGAAACTCTTTATCTCTCCCTCTATTCTGAATAAAGCTTTGCTGGATAGAGTATCCTTGGCTGCAGATTTTTCCCATTCAGCACTTTGAATATATCATGCCACTGTCTTCTGGCTTGCCAAGTTTCTGCTGAAAAAAATCCCTTGATAGCTTTATGGGGTTTCCCTTGCATATAACTATCTTCTTTTGTCTTGCTGCTTTTAATTTTTTTTCTTTGTCACTATATTTTGCCATTTTAATTATAAGATGCCTTGGTGTTGATCTGCTTTTGTTGATTTTCTTGGGAGTTCTCTGTGCCTCCTGGATCTGGATATCTGTTTACTTCCCCAGATTTGGGAAATTTTCAGCCATTATTTCTTCAAATAAATTTTCTGCCCCCTTTTCTTCTTCTTCTGGGATGCCTACAATGTGAATGTTATTACATTGGTGAAGTCACTGAGTTTCTTAAGTCTATTCTCATTTTGCATAATTCTTTTTTCTCTCTCCTGTTCAGCTTGATTACTTTCCAATACTGTCTTCTAGGTCATTAATTCGTTCCTCTGCTTCTACCAGCCTGCTGTCAATCCATCAAGCATGTTTCTCATTTCATGCATTCAGCCCTTTATCTCTGCTATGTTATTTTTTAATCTGTGTTAAGGGTCTCACTCATGTCTTCTACACTTTTCTCAAGTCCAGTGAGTATCCTTATGATCATTGCTTTAAATACTCCATCAGGCATGTTACTTATATCTGTTTTGCTTAGATCTCTGGCCGTGGCCTTGTCCTGTTCTTTCATTTGGGATACATTTCTCTGTCCTCTCATTTTGTCTAACTCTTTGTGCCTGTTTCTATGCACTAGGAAAGTCAGCCTCTTCTCTTGTTCTTGAGGGTAATGGCCTATGAAGAGGAGGTCCTGTAGTGCCCTGCAGTGTAGTGTCCCCTGTTTCCCAGGGCCTGGCACTGTAGGGGATGTCTCCAATGTGTGCTGTGTGTGCTCTTCTCTTGTGTCCTAGCTGCCTTCAGACCAGTTATCTGCAGAGGTTCTTGCCTATTGTGGGCAGTGTTTGGTCCCTGACCTGAATGTGGAGAGTTTTTACTAGCTGTTCTCTGGTCTGCTTGTGAAATGAGACATGTTGCTACTGTTGCCGGAACTGAGGTCCTGCAGAAGATGCAGTGTGAATAGGGGTTTGGGCTGGACTTCTGGGAATGGTATTCTCTGTGCTGGGACTGAGGCAGGTATGACCGGGAAGAGCAGTACCATTGGAACATGGCAGGGGTGGGGGTGTGTGTGTAAGCAAGTTAGGTAGCAAGAGCTGATGCTGTGCTGGTTCCCCCAGGTGGCTCTATGTTTATGCTGAGGGGGCAGGGGAGGGAAATGGCCCTGCCAGTTCCTTTGTTCCTGGTGGGATTTCTCTATGTATGCTGCCTCTGTGATGCACTCCAAGATGAGCAAGTAACTCCCCAATGTGGGCCCCAGGTGCTCTTCAGATCACTGTTTCCATGTTATATGTCTGAGGGTTGTTTGCCCTGCCTTCTCTCCCAAAGCAGCCCCAATACCTCTGGGTTGTCCCTAAGCAAAGTCCACTGACCTTTAGAACTCCAAGCTTTAAGCCTGCTGGTTGCCAGAAGTCATGAAATTCAGCCTCTCTTGCTTTCCAAGCCAATTGCTATGAGGATTCATCTCCCCCATGCACTCCCTTGTGTGTTATTCTGTCTCTGGCCCTTTTACTCAACCACGACTCCCTCCCCACTGCAGCAACCATGATCTGTTTCTTTCCCAAACCAAGTCTCCATACTTCCTACCTTCTTCGATGTAGCCTCTTCTCTACCATTAGTTGTGGAGATTGTTCTGCCAGGTCTCAAGTTGATTTCTGGGGTATTTAGGGTGATTTGATAGCTATCTAGTTGTATTTGTGGGACGAGGCAAGCCTAGGATCCTCCTACTCTGCCACCATCTTCCCTTCCTAAGAGGATGATATTTTAAAATTTTACCTTACTTAAAAATGTTTTTTTCCAATATAAAACCAGACAAATGCCAAAATAATGCCAAATGCAATGTGCAAACTGGCTTGCAGAATTCAAACATGGAGACATTCCCTGGTCCTGGCCCCAGGTGACGTCCCTCCTCTCTTTTACAGGCAAGAGAAACTACTGCAGATACCATATGTGAACAGTCAGTAGTGCCCCCTAATGTGAATTTCCATTATCCTGTATGCCCAGAAAATGCTCAAAGCATATGGCCTTGAGGGGGTACCATCACAGTACCCCAATGTACCCCTAGACATTGGCTGTCCCAGCCCATCCTAGAATTTTTTTTAGCTGTACCTGGCCTGAAAGAGCTTTTTCTTCTTTGGTCATGAAGTCTTAAAGAAGTGAGACTGAATCCCCTGTGGCCCTGGCCCTGGCTCTGTGATAAAGCCTATCTGGAGTAGAAGAGACATGTACAATCAGAGAGAAGCTGGGGGAGAGGGGAATCAGCTCAACATCCCTGATTCTTTTTTTTTTTTTTTTAAAGATTTATTTATTTATTTGACAGAGAGACACAGCTAAAGAAGGAACACAAGCAGGGGGAGTGGGAGAGGGAGAAGCAGGCTTCCCACTGATCAGGGAGCCCGATACGGGGCTCGATCCCAAGACCCTGGGATCTTGACCTGAGCCGAAGGCAGACGTTTAATGACTGAGCCACCCAGGCACCTCAACATCCCTGATTCTGATCACCTCTGGCTTTGCCCTTATCCTACCCAGCTAAGTAAAATGATGAATCTCTTATTTTGCTTAAGTGAATGTGAGTTCAAATTCAGTCACTTGCAGCCAAAGAATCCTGACTGAAATAGAAACCACTACAGGAGCCAGTCCACCTACTGCTGTGATGCAGGCACATGTTATCACGTAGCTGAAAAGACAGGAGTATTACTCTCAAACCAAATAAGAGAATGTACTTTATCTCTTTACACTTTCTATCTTAAGAAGTCATCTCAGCTACTGGCATTGGAAGGAGAGACAGGTTTGGTCACTTGCTGGTTTTTCCTTGTGGATCACTATATTGATCCACTTGGGCTGCTATTTAAAAAAAAAAAAAAGGATACTGTAGACTGAGTGATTTAAACACAGAAATTTATTTCACACAGATCTGGAGGCTGGAATGTACCAGATCAAAGTTCTGGCAGGGTTCAGTTCCTGGTGAGAGCACTCTTCCTGGCTTGTAGATGGCCGTCCTCCTTCTTGCTGTGTCTTCACATGTGGACAAAGAGAGAGAGAGACTCCAAGCTCCCTGGTCTCTCAGAATTATACTAATCCTATTGGATCAGGGTACCACCTTTATGACCTTTATTTAACCTTAATTACCCCCATTAAGGCTTCATCTCCAAATACAGTCACATTGGGGGTTAAGTCTTCAACATACGAATTTTAGAGGGACATAAACACTCAGTCCATAACATTCCCTATCTGAGGGAAGGACACTTTCAGAAGCACATAGGCCAGAATGGTAGCAGCTACTGGGGAAGGGGGAGCACAGAGATCAGATCAACCATTCTTGACCAACAAACTTTCATCAGTTTGTTGCTATATACCAGGACCAGTGCTAGTACCAGGAAGTAAAAATGACTAAGCTACATAGGGCCTAGCATAGGCAGAGTACTCCCTCTTCACAGAGGTGGAAACTGAGGGCTGTGTGGTCACCGGCTGGGAAGTCACAGAGCTGGCTCGTGGATCACTGTCTGTCTAGCACCAACCAGGGGACTTGGTCTCTGTCACATTGCCCTAGGTGTTTTTTGTGCCTTAAATAAAAAAGTGAATTTCTTTTTTTTTTTTTTTAGATTTTATTTATTTATTTGGCAGAGAGAGAGACAGCGAGAGCAGGAACACAAGCAGGGGGAGTGGGAGAGGGAGAAGCAGGCTTCCCGCCGAGCAGGGAGCCCGATGTGGGACTCGATCCCAGGACCCTGGGATCATGACCTGAGCCGAAGGCAGACGCTTAACGACTGAGCCACCCAGGCGCCCCAAAAAGTGAATTTCAAGATATACAAAATGCTAACAATCAGTGATGGGGAAAAAATGGGTAAGTTATATTCTCTGCCCTCAAGGAGATTTCTGACTAAGGAGTAATCAGCCAGCAAATAGATTTGATGTAATACAACAAATAGATTGATGAGTGTTCAAAGGTGCTACAGAACACAGGGGAGGGCCCTTTACACTTCAGGATGCACAGGTGAGATAGGCAAAGAGATGGAAATGACACTTTAGGTAGAGGGATGACATGTGATACATGGGTACCTGGGGAGCTTGCCCCATAAAAATGTTAGTTAGGAAGAGGAGGTGGCCAGGAGGCAAGGTTTGGTGAGAAAGGTAAGAGGCCTATCATGAACTTGCTCCTGTTGTCATTCCAGAGGTTTTATATGGGGGAGAGATTGGTCAGGTTTATGTGTCAGTTACATCATTATGGACCTGTGTGGAGGATAAACTTACATGGGACAAGAGCAGGTGTGGGAAGACCAGTGCAGAAGATGGCTGCAATTGGTCAGACAAATGATAAGCGTCCTCCCTTGAACTAAAACAGTGGTCCTAGGGATGCAGGACAGATCTGAAAAAATATTTAGGCTATAAAATGGGTAAGACTTGGTGATTGATGGTATCACGGGGAAGATGGAGGAGACTCAGAGTATCACACAGTTTCCCCACCCCAAGGGACTGGGTAGAAGGTGGTGCTGTGAACTGGGAGCTGGTGTGGGCAGAAAGCAGATCTGGAGAGTACAGAGCAGGTGTGCGACAGAATGCTAACACACAGGAAGCATGGTTATCGATAGAATGCTAACTTACATGACATGAACAGTAAGAGCAAAAGGTGCCCGAACTGCAACAGGGAAGAAGAAGGAAAGGGCACCTGGGAAGATTTCCATGGTCTCCAAAAGCTTTAAATGAAGTCTAGGAAGTACCATGGCCCTATGCACAGGGTAATACACTGGAAGCCTATGGCTTGAATATTGCCTGCCCACATTTTTTATGTCGCCTGCACAGTGTCAGTTTTTTGTTTCAATGAATCAGTTACAAGCATTTACAAATCAACCTTTTATATGTCAAACCTGGATCCTGGTCTCTCAGTGAGTGTGTGGAGGGCACAGAACTGGACCTGCCTTCTTTACTGGCAGCAATCAACTGGGCTGGGGAGTCAGTACTGAACCCATCAGATGAGGCAGGCCCAATGCTCTACCTGAATGTTTCCTGTATGTGTTAGATGTGGCCATCTTGCCCCACAGCATCATAAAGACAGGAGAAAAACAAACCTTGCTGTAATCAATCCTGGAAAAAAAACAAAAAACAAACAAACAAAAAAGATTGTTCTTGTAATGATCATCTAATGGAAATATAAATCTCTTTCTCAAAATTCAGGGTTAGGACATTTTCTTAAATGACTTCCCAAAGTGTTTTTGCTTTAAACTAATGATGCCAAATATTTAGAAATATTTATATGGGGAACATATACTATACTGTTGTTTAAATGACTATTATAAGTAACTTTTCTCCAGAAAGTTCAAAGTGTTCTATTAAATCCTAAAGCAAAGTTAACCCCAAGCCTACATTGTTTGTGATCTGGAGTCTACATCAAATATAATGCAAAGGACAAAGTTAGAACAGACACAACTTGATTATAATACAGGAGTCCTCTGGGAACTCAAGAAATAGTCCCTCTGGTGTTCATTTAATATCAAATTTCCATCAGCGAGTAAGTCTCTAATAAATTTGCAGATGTGGTATCATAGGGCAGAAAGGATTGTTTCAGGGCTGAGAGATAGATAGGGAAAATTCTGGGCTATTTGAAATTCCTACCACCTGTGTGGTCTGTTTACTCCAAGAAAGACATTGATCAAAGGTGGCCAGGTTTAATGTAGTAAGAGTATCTACCCACAACTGATGAGGATGACCATCTATATTTATGGATAATTCACCTGGACTGTTGAAGAGTATGTCAGGATATTTGTCCCTATTTCCTTCTTTGGAGAACCCTCACTGATCTGAATTGAGGGATTTTTCTTTGCCTTCAGGGATTGTGTGCGTGTGTGCAAGCATGTGTACATACGTGTGTGTGTGTGTGTGTGTGTGTGTGTGTGTGTAAGATGGGATGATTTTTCTTCCAGTCTAGGAGATCTACAAGCATCCTCATCAGTGGGTGGTTGGGGAATGGGTCAACTAGCTGTTTGATCTACTAGGCTGCACTTTACCTTGGATCCTGTCTCATTTTTGTTCTAGAGCCCTTTTCAAAATGTTCTGCCAGATAATGTAGTCTGGATAAAGGGGCTAGTTCCCACTCCAATTTCTGTTTTCAAAATAGGTCTCCACTTTTAGACTCAACTTCATAAACAAAATGAGATGATGTTCCATCAGCATTTTCTTTACCTCCCAAATTTGTCCAAAGATATTTTCTAATCTATTCTGAAAATCTCCCGTAATTCTACCTCTTTTGTTTTGGGTTTTTTCTTGTTGAGGTATAATTGACATGTAGCATTATATTAGTTTCAGGCGTACAACATCATGATTCAATATTTGTATACATTGCAAAATTATCACCACATAAGTCTAGTTAACATCCATCACCATATACATAGGTACAAAAGTTTTTTTCCTTGTGGTGAGAATTTATAAGATCTACTCTCTTAGCAACTTTCAAATATGCAATACAGTGTTATTAACTGCAGTCACCATGCTGTACATTACATTCCCATAACTTAATTACTTTTTTATAACTGGAAGGTTGTACTTTTGACTCCCTTTGTCCATTTTACCCACCTCTCAACCCCCCATCTCTGGTAAACACCAATCTGTTCTCTGTATCTATGAGCTTGGTGTGTGTTTGTTTGCTTTTTAAATTCCATACATAAGTGAGATCATACAGTATTTATCTTCCTTGGTCTGACTTATTTCACTTAGCATAATGCCCACAAGGTTAATCTATGTTGTCACAAATGACAAGATTCCATTTTTTTACGGTTGAATAATATTCCATTGTGTGTACGTGTGTGTGTGTGTGTGTGTATCACATCTTCTTATTCATTCATTCACTGATGGACATTTAGGATATTTCCATGTCTTGGTTATTGTAAATAATGCTGCAATGAACATAGGGGAACATATATCTTTTCGAGTTAGTATTTTTATTTTCTTCACATAAATACCCAGAAGTAAAATTGCTCAATCATTTGGTTGTTCTATTTCTCATTTGTTCAGGAACTTCCATACTGTTTTCAATAGTGGTTGCACCAATTTACATTCCCACCAACAGTGCACAAGGGTTCAATTGCCTGCACATTTTTTGCTAATACTATTTCTTCTTTTTTAATAATAGGCATTCCAACATGTATAGGTGATACCTCATTTCCCCGACGATTAATGATAATGAGCACCTTCTCATGTACTTGTGGCCATCTGTATGTCTTCTTTGGAAAGATGTCTATTCAGATCTTCTGCCCATTTTTTCATCAAACTGTGTGGGTTTTTGCTTTGTTTTTCTATTGAGTTGTATGAGTTCTTTATATATTTTGGATATTAACTGCTTATGAAATATATGATTTACAAATATTTTTTCCTATTCAATAAGTTCCTTTTTCATTTTGTCAGTTTCCTTTGCTGGTGTAGAAGCTTTTTAGTTTGATGTAATCCCACATGTTCATTTAGCTCTTATTGCCTTTATTTTTGGTGTCAGATTTAAAAAATCATTACCAAGACCAACTCAAGGAGCTCACCACCTGCTTTCTTCTAGGAGTTTTATGGTTTTGGGTCTTACATTCAAGTCTTTTGACTCAATGTGTTTTGAGTTGATTTTTATATTTGGTGTAAGATAGTCCAGTTTCATTCTTTTGCATATAACTGTCCACTTTGTCCAATGCCATTTATTGGGGAGACTGTCCTTTCCCCACTATATATGCTTGTCTCTTTTGTCATAAGTTAATTGATCATATTTCATGGGTTTATTTCTTGGCTTTCTATTGTTTTCTTTCTTTTCTTTTAAAGATTTTATTAATTTATTTGGCACAGAGAGAGCATAAGCGGGGGGAGCTGCAGGCAGAGGGAGAGGGAGAAGCAGTCTCCCCGCCAAGCAAGGAGCCTGATGTGGGGCTCAATCCCAGGACCCTGGAATCATGACCTGAGCTAAAGGCAGACATTTAATGACTAAGCCACCCAGGTGCCCCGGCTTTCTATTGTTTCTATCTATGTGTCTGTTTTTATGCCAATACCATACTGTTTTAACTACTATGGCATTGGAATATAGCTTGATATCAGACAGTGTGATACCTCCTGCTTTGTTCTTTCTCAAAATTGCTTTGGCCATGCAGGATCTCCTGTGGTTCCATACAAATTTTAGGATTTTTTTTGTTTTATTTCTGTAAAAAATTCCATTGGGATTTTGGTAGGCATTACATTGAATCTGTATATTGCTTTGGGTAGTATAGACACTTTATTTTTTTTTTTTAAGATTTTATTTATTTATTTGAGAGAGAAAGAGAGAGAGCATGAGCATGGAGGGGGACAGAAGGAGAGGGAGAGGGAAAAACAGACTCCCTGCTGAGTGCAGAGCCTGAGGCAGGGCTCAATCCCAGGACCCTGGGATCATGGCCTGAGCTGAAGTCAGCCACTTAACTGACTGAGCCACCCAGGCACCCCCATAGTTTGGGCACTTTAACAATAGTAATCCTTCCAATCCAAGAGCATGGTATATCTTTCCATTTATTTGTGGCTTCTTCAATTTCTTTCATCAATGTCAGTTTTCAGTATGCAGATCTTTCACCTCCTTGGTGAAATTCAAATTAGGTATCTTATTCCTTTTGATGCAATTATAAATGGGTTTTTTTCTTAATTTCTCTTTCTGATAGTTCATTATTCATGTATAAAAACACAACAGATTTTTGTATATTGATTTTGTATCCTGCAACATTGCTGAATTTATTAGTTATAACAGTGTTATGGTGGAGTCTTCAGGGCTTGCTATATATAATATGTTATCAGCAAATAGTGAAAATTTTACTTTTTTTTTCAATTTGGATGCCCTTTATTTCTTTTTCTTGCCTAATTGTTCTGGTTAGGACTTTTAGCACTATATCAAATAAGTGGTGAAAGTGGGCATCCTTGTCCTGTTCCTGATCTTAGAGGAAATGTTTTCAGCTTTTCACCATTGAGTATGATGTTAGCTAAGGATTGTGGTCATAAAGGATGGCCTTTATTATATTGAGGTACATCCCCTTCACACCCACCTTATTAAGAGTTTTTATCATAAATTGATGCTGACTTTTGTCAAATGCTTTTTCTGCATATATTGAGGTGATCATATGATTTTTATCCTTCATTTTGTTAATGTAGTATGTCACATTGATTGATTTGTGGATGTTGATGTTGAGTCATCCTTGAGTCTCTGAAATAAATTCCACTTGATCATAGTATATGATTCCTTTAATGCATTGATAAATTTGATTTGCTAATACTCTGTTGAGGATCTTTGCATTTATGTTCATCAAGATATTGGCTTGTAACTTTCTTTTCTTGTGACATGTTTTTCTGGTTTTGGTATCAGGGTAATGCTGGCCTCATACAATGAGTTTGGAAACACTACACTTCTATTTTTTGGAATAATTTGAAAAGAATTGGTATTAAATCTTTGTTGCATGCTTAGTAAAATCTACCATTGAAGCCATCTGGTTGGACATTTGTTTGTTGGGAAGCTGATTCAATCTTCTTACTAGCAATCAGTCTATCAGATTTTCTATTTCTTCATAATTCAGTTTCGATAGGTTGTATGTTTCCAGGAATTTCTCCACTTCTTCTAGTTTGTCCAAGTTGTTGGCATATAATTGCTCATAGTAATCTCTTATGATCCTTCATATTTTTCTGGTATCAGTTGTAATGTCTCTTCTTTCATTTCTGATGTTATTTATTTGAGCCCTCTTTCTTTCTTGGTGATTCTATCTAAAGGTTTGTCAGTAACGTTTATCTTTTCAAAGAACCAGTAGTTTCAATATTTTCTATTCATCTTTTAGTCTCTATTTCATTTTTCCACTCTGATCTTTGTTATTTCCTTTCTTCTACTAACTTTGGGCTTGTGTGTTGTTTTTCTAATTACTTAAGGTATATCCTTAAGTTGCTTATTTGAGATTTTCTGGACTTCCCTTTTAGAATTGCTTTTGCTGCATCTCATAAGTTTCAGCATGTTGTATTTCCATTTCAATTTGTCTCAAAGTATTATTTTATTTCTCTTTTGATTTCTTTTTTGATCCATTAGTTGTTCAGTAGCATGGTTTTTAATCTCCACAAATTTGGAATTTCATCTTTTTTTGTTTGTTTGCATGATTAAATTATGGTCCAATAGATTTTTACTGGAAATGTTTTGGATATGACTTTTCAGAGACTTAGGCCTACATTTTGGCCTTTTTCCACCTTCAGGTTTATTGAGAAAGGAGGGATCCTGTAGGTCCTTTTCCAGGATAATCAGCTTTTCTCATCCAAAATTCAACTTCTGAGATTCTGATCAACATATGTACAAGTTGATATAGGTCAGGTAATTTTGTCATATGCCCCCAAAAGAATTCTAAATTCTTACATGGATATTTGCTGGTCTTGTTTGGGTTTAAGGAAATCTTTCATGGTAGTTCCTTTTTTTAAATTTTTATTTATTTATTTGAGAGGGGGTGCAGAGGGAGAGGGAAAGAGGAAAAAAATCTCAAGCAGACTTCTCGCTGATTGTGGAGCCTGACATGGGGCTTGATCTCATGACTCTGAGATCATGACCTTGGCCAAAATCAAGAGTTGGAAGCTTAACCGACTGAGCCACCCAGGTGCCCCCATTATAGTTCTTAATTCAGCTCAGGTCCATGGTTTAAATTCTACAGTTGTCTGCATATCCAACTCATGGGAGGGATGGATATTTAAAGGCAACTGAAATTTTGGATGTTAGGAGAGTTGCTTGGAAAAGGTAGGGTGTTTGGACAAGGGAAAGATGAGAGAGGATTTGATAGAGGCATAAAAGGGGACATCAGAAAGGTAAAGGGAAAAAGGCAAAGCTGGATATCAAAATTAGTCTAGTTCACTCTTGCTTAAGTTTGCTGAATTGCTCATTAGCTTTGATCAAAGAATCTTTTAGTGAAGACACTTTTTACTAAGAATTTTGTTTGGAGACCTCTGCATACCAGTCGAAAAATGCTGCCCGTAGGCCAATAGGCCCTTTCTTCTTCTCAAATAAATAACTGTGCTCAAATCCAACGTTCCCCCAGAGTGGCTACTAAAGACCCAAATCATCCTTGGTGAAGTTATGTCATTTAGAAAGATAGGCACAAGAATTAGGATTGTAAAGAGAGTACATATAAGAAGCAGGAGTTTTTCCAGGTAAAAGAGAGGATTTAGACTTAGATGACCCTATGAGAGCTGGCAACAGTCATTGGAATGTACTGCTTATGCACCCATATCTCAGGTCCCCTGCCAGAGTTAGTCATCTCCAAAAGCAAACTCCCCAGTCTGCCTCCAGAAGGCAGAAGAAAAAAAAAAAAAACATGGAGCACACTCTCTGGAGGCACTCTCTCCAGGTGCCCCTCTTTTTAACAATGTTTTAAAGCTAAACTCTCATGAGGGAGTCAGCCACCATCACTGTGTTTAGCAGAGACTCAAAGGCAGGCATAAGAGTGGGAAGGCCTTATAGTGGAATAAATGGAAGACTTCAGATGTGCTCTGTTTGGAGGTTGTTGGAATGGGAAAGCTATAGGTGGACTAACTAGACCCAAGGCATCCATGTCATTGGTTAGGGGTGCATATTTGGATTTCTCCAGTTGGTCCAAAGTTGGAAACAGGGGCGAAAATTAGGGAATCTATCAGTTGTTAATTAAGTCCTGGCTGCTTTTGGCCAATTAATAGAGAGGTTATTGTTTGACTTCCTGAACTGGTTGCTGCAGATAATTGTTTGACTTTCTAGACTGATTACAACAGATAATGAGTTGGTTTCCTGAGCTGGTTGCTACAGGTTATGGGTCAGAACTCTATTTTTATACAGACAATGGTCTGGCCATTGTCCATTGGTCTGTTTAGTCTCTCAGCACAGAGTCTTCAACCCAGCAGTTTCACTCCTGGAAATTGGTCTTACATTGATGAAATGAGCTGTGTACAAGGTTATACATGGTAACGTTGTTTTGATAGAAAAAAGAAAAGGTTGAAAACAAACAAAATGTCTATCATCAGGGCACAGGACAAATTAGTGAGGGTGTAACCCTGTAACGGAATACTAAATAAGTGTCCCTTTGTGTTCCCAAAGTCCATTGTACAGGCTTTGATCACAGAGCTCATATGGTATCCATTCACATGTCAGACCACTCTAATGCATTCTTAAGGACTCAAGGCGAAATTTAACTTTATTAACCTTTGTGTCCTCTCAGTAAATATTTGTCAATTGAGAGTGAAATACAGGGTCCTATTCCTTTCCAACAAGAGGGTAGGCAGTGATAAAAAACAGTGCAGAGTTTAAATTTCACTAATAGGAAAACACAGTTCTAAAAATTAAAGCATTGTTTAACGAGTTTATTCTACTCTGACTGTGGATGTCAGAACATATTTGCAGAAGCAATTTGACTGTTTAATTCAAAGTAAATAAGATTTTGGAGAAATCTAAAAGAAAGGGTCAGCAAACCTTTTTCTCTAAAGGGTCAGATAGTAAATATTTTAGGCTTTGAGGGCCATATTGCATCTGTCACCTATTCTTGTTTTCTTTGTTTATTTATTTATATATATATTTATTTAGAGAGTGCATGGTGGTGGAGGGGCAGAGGGAGAGAGAGAGAGAATCTCAAGCAGACTCCGTGCAGAGCACAGAGCTGACACAGGGCTTGATCCCATCACCCGGAGACCATGACCTGAACTGAAATCAAGAGTTGGATGCTCAACTGACTGAGCCACCCAGGTGCCCCTCTTTTTTTTTTTTTTTAAGATTTTATTTATTTATTTGAGACAGAGAGAATGAGAGAGACAGAGAGCACATGAGAGGGGGGAGGGTCAGAGGGAGAAGCAGGCTCCCTGCCGAGCAGGGAGCCTGATGCGGGACTTGATCCTGGGACTCCAGGATCATGACCTGAGCTGAAGGCAGTCGCTTAACCAACTGAGCCACCCAGGCTGCCCAGGTGCCCCTCTTTTTAACAATGTTTTAAAAATGTAAAACCTTCCTTATTTCAACGGCTGCATATATAAGACATAAACTGGATTTGAGGTCCACAGATCCCTGTCTAAAAACCAACGTTTACTAATTTCTTTCTATTTTTAAGAGAGCATTTTAGAGAAAGATCTAAGTATGACTATCCAAATATCAGTGGAAAGGTATAAAATGGACTTCTTCAGGCAAAGAAACAATACAAAGAAAGAGATTGAAATGACTTCTGGAACAGAATCACATGGAGGACTTGTTAAAACCCAGATTGCAGGGGTGCCTGGGTGGCTCAGTCGTTAAGTGTCTGCCCTCGGCTCAGGTCACAATCCCAGGGTCCTGGGATGGAGCCCCACATCGGGCTCCCTGCTCCTCGGGAAGACTGCTTCTCCCTCTCCTGCTCCCCCTGCTCTTGTTCCTTCTCTCGCTGTGTCTCTCTTGGTCAAATAAATAAATAAAATCTTAAAAAAAAAAAATCTAGATTGCTGTGGGCCCAAGTTGCCAAGTGACATTAATGTTTCTTGTGCAAGGCCACAATGAGAACCACTGCTACAGAGGTAGAATCACTAAATGAAAGCCTCCAAGATCCTTATTTTGTGCAATCTTTCCTTGGCTCTGTCAGTAATCTCTGCTTGTGACTGCAAATTCTTTAGGCATTGATTCTCTTAGCTGCCAGTGTATCTGGCAATTTGTAGATGTCACACTGAAATTTCAGTCCACCCAACACGGAGGACAAAAGGAAGAAAATGTTGTCAAACCAGTAACGTGCCCTAAGGAGCAGCTCTGGAACAAGAATACAGCAGGAATCCAAGAGTGTGATCCCCTTTTGAACTGAGACCCACCGTGCCCCTCCCTGAGGTGAGCCCTGGTCCCCAAGGCTGCTGACCTGCCATGGACCACAATGGAATACGATGACAGCCTGCATAACCTGTGGGACCAGTTCAGTCAATCTTTAGGGGCCATAGGCTCCAAGACAGTTTGAGATGCAATCCTTTTTTTTTTCCCCTATTTTTCTATGCATTTATTTTATTCTATTCACATTGTACAGCTGTTACACAACCTACAAAAAGCGCTAAAGCCTAACCATTTTCCAATGTCAGTTCAGAGTTAAGTGGCAAGAAAGGGAAATGGTGTAGTAAGTCACAAGAAGAGTTTGGGTGCCCTGTACAAGTCACACCGTCTGTTACATGATGTATTTGGAGCTGTGAATGTTGCCACAGGAGAATCTGTTGTCTTTGCAGGGACCACGCAGCTTCTGTCAAGGGGCTTCCTTAGTTCGATGTGCCTTTTCTTTCAAGGACAGGAGCAATGAGGCTTTGAATAGGTCTGACATGGATTGTTTCTACTCAATAAATGTCAAAATTCATTTGGCATTTGCAACAGAGTTGTTTGAAATAAACTTTGTTCCAGAAATGCACCACAAGTAAGTACTCTCCCATCTGGTTTCACAAATTTTACAGTGAAAATACCATATTTTGGTTTCAAAACCCAGACGTTGAGCTTCCTGAGAGGACTGGTGGCATCTCTTTGTGCGTCCTTTCCCGAGGACTTGTATCATCTGTCTACTCCCGCTCGTCGTGCGGCCGGAGTTCTAATGCACAGTGTAGTAACTATAGACAACAATACCGTATTGTAATACCAAACTTGCTAAGAGACTAGAACTTAATTATTCCAACCACTAGAAAGAAATAATTATGTAATATTATTCATATATTTATATATGTACACATTTATACATTTATATCCGGATATATAAATATATACATATTTATAATGTATAAATGTATAAATGTAATGTGTATATACCCACAATGGAATATTATTCAACAGGAAGGAAAACCCAGTGCATTTTGCAATATGGATGAACCTTGGAAATATTATGCTAAGCAAACCAGATTAAAAGAACAAATATTGTACAATTCCACTTATATGATGTACTTAGAATTGGCAAATTCAATATAGAAAGATCTATTAAATGTGTTTTGTTTTTGTCCTTTTAGAATTTTTTATCATTCCATTTGCTTTCTTCTTGATTTATGTTATTGTTGTATTAACTCTATCTTGTTTTTCCAATCCCACAAGACATTGTCATTATTTGTTTATTGGTTATGTAGGCTTAACAGATGTTTACCACTGTCTTTATTCTTTCTTGCACATCAGATCTTCCATTAAGATTATTTTCTTTTGCTTGAAATGTATTCATTAAAATATTTTAGTTTTATTTCAGTGAGGACCTGTTTTCATCATCAGAAAATGCCTTTTTTTACAAACTCATTTTTGAAAAGCTATCTTTTGTTCATTACAGAGTGCGAGAATGACAACTATAATTTTTCAGCACTTTGTCTTCTGATTTCCACATTGCTTTTGTTGAGAAATCTGCTTTCACTCTGTATTTTGAATATATTTGCTTTTACAATTTTCCTTTTGTCTTTGTCTTTCATCACTTTAGTTAAGATTTTGTTATTTTATTGTGTTATTTATATGAAGCTAGATGAGGATTTCTTTTTACTTGGTAGACTTCTTGATTTGTGAATTGATCTTTTATTAGTTCTAGAAAAGCTTCAGCCATTTTCTCAAATATTACCACTCTCATTCTCTCTCTGGTTTTTTGGTTTTTTTTCTTTCTTGAAACTCCAGTTAGACATCTGAGAGCTCACTTTCTAACTCTTTCATCTTTTGTACCTTTTTGTTTCTTCATTCTACATTCTGAATCATTTATTCTGATCTATCTTTCAGTTTACTAATTTTCTCTTCAATAGAGTTGAGTCTTCTGTTAAACATATTCAACAAATTTTTAAAGTTCAGTTTTCCTAATTTCCATTTCTATTTTCTATTTGGTTCTTCTTTATATTCACCAGGTCACGTTTCATAGTGTTCTATTCCCCACATATTTTTTTTTTCTTTAAACATAGTGAACATGACTATTTTATAAGCTATGATAACCTCACTACCTAAAGTCTTTGCAAGTTTGTTTCTACAAACTTACAATTCTGCCCATGATATAGTTTATCTATGACACTTTTTTTTTTATTGTGTGCTAGGTGCTCCATGAAAAATTATTTGTGGTCATCTTTTTGAGGCCTAAGATGAAGATATTTCTACCCAGTACCTAGTGTCAGTTACTTAGTGTCTCTTGGTCCAGCATCACATTTAAAAAATAATTTTTTAGGGATGCCTAAGTGGCTCAGTCAGTTAAGCGTCTGCATCAGACTCAGGTCCCAGGGTCCTGGGATTGAGCCCTGCCCCTCCCCCTGCTTGTGCTCTCTCTCTCTCACTCTGTCTCTTTCTCAAGTAAATAAATAAATTAAATGGTTTTTTAAAATAAATAAATAAATCATTTTTTAACATTTAAACAATGTTGTTGAGATATAAACTACATAAAATAAAACTTGAATACTTTAATTATATACATATCAGTGACTTTTGACAAATGTTTACAACTATGTGACCACTACCAACATCAAGATATAGAACATTTCTCCACAAAAAATTTTCCTGTGTCCCTTTGCAGTCTATCTTTCCCACTATTAATCCCAAGGAACCACTAATCTGCTTTCTGTCATTATACATTAGTTTAGCCTGTTTTAGAATTTCATATAAATAGTATATAATATGCACTCTTTTGTATCTGCCTACTCCTGTTCCACATATTTCTGAGACTCATCCATGTGTATCATTATTTTTTTTTAGTTTCTGACTAGTAATTCATGATATAAATTTATCATAATTTCTTTATCCATTCTCCAGTTCATGGCTATTTGAAGTGTTTCCAGATTTGAGTCATTATAAATAAGGTTGCTATGAACAGTTATTTACAAACATTTTTGTGAATACATTTTGTTTTTCTCTGGGGTAGAGTTTCTGGATGGTATGGTAGGTACAAGAGTAACTTTCTAAGAAACTACCAAAGAGGGGCACCTCAATGGTCAGTTAAGTGTCTGACTCTTATTTCCATCCAGGTTATCATTTCAGGGTCCTGGGATCAAGCCCCAGGTCAGGCCCTGTGCTCAGCAGGGCGTCTGCTTGAAGATTTCTCTCCCTTTCCCTCTGCCCCCCCCTTGCTTGTGCACATGTACTTGCACTCTCTCTCTCAAATAAATAAATAAATCTTAAAAAAAAATAAGAAGAGGAGTGCCTGGGGGCTCAGTCATTAAACATCTGCCTTTGGCTAGGTCATGATCCCAGGGTCCTGGAATCGAGCCCCACATCAGGCTCCCTGCTCGGCGGGAAGCCCGCTTCTCCCTTTCCCACTCCCCCTGCTTGTGTTCCTGCTCTCACTCTCTCTCTCTGTGTCAAATAAATAAATAAGATATTTTTAAAAATAAAAAAATAAAATAAATTTAAAAATAAATAAAAAAAAAAACTACCAGAGTCTTCCAAAGTGATTGTACATAATAACTTTTAAATAAACTCAAGGCTTGAATAATTTTGACCATGCAAGAGAAATGAATTTATGCTGCAAATCCATCACCATTTCTGGGATATATTTCCCTGCCCTTTATGCCCCTCTGTTCAGCTTTGGGACAACTTTTATTACAGATACTTGGTGAAAGTTCACTTCTGATTCACTTTACCTCATGATCTAGCCCTTTTCATCCCCATCTTAACCTGAGGACAGTTTTCCTTTCTCAGGCTGACCACAGGATTTGCTTTTTGTTGCCTTCTGAGGCCATCAAAGCCAAAGTTCCAAGTTTATCAGCCTCAGTGAATGCCCTGAGAACCCAAGAGGCCTCTGTGCTCTGCTTACCTTCCTGGGCTCCCATTTTCCTTTAGATTTTGGATAGCCAATTCCTGACATCTTGGCAAATTTTGATGATGTCAATGAAGAATCTTTTAGATTTTATCCAAAATTTTAGGTGTTTTCAGGAGAGGTTTGGTTCTGATAACTTAGTCCACATCAACAATTTTTTCTTTCCTTTTATCTCCTCTGTTATATCAGGAGACAAATCTGTTTTATATTCTACTGTTGTTTCTAAATTGAATTTTTATAATGATTATGTGTTCCATTTACAATCATAAAAATAATAAATATATTTTCAGTTTGAAAAAAAATCTAGTAGTTGTTACTATAAATTTTTCTGAAAATAAGCTATGCTTTATTTTCCTGCATGCTCATAATGGAAAATGAGAAGTATTTTCCTTATTTCTTTAGAAAAGCAAGCAAAGATTTGTGTCTTGAAATTGGAGGTGGGTGAGGGTGGAGATGGGCTACTCAAGGTAGCATACACAATACCAGACTAGTTGTTATGGGTTCAGTTGTATCCTCCAAAAGATAGGTTGATCCTAACTCTTCATACCTCAGAATGTGACCCTATTTGGAAATAGGGTCTTGCAGATGTAATTAAGCTAAGATGAAGTCATCCTGGAGTAGGATGGGCCCTAATTCATTACTACTGATGTCCTTATAAGAAGAGGAAATGGAGACAGAGACACACGGGGAGAGCACCATGTGAAGATGGAGGCAAAGATTGGAGTGATGCATCTACAAGCCAAGAGACACCAGATATTGCCAGCAACCACCAGAAGCTAGGTAAGATCCCACACTAGATACTCCCTTAGGTCTCTCAGAAAGAACCAACAAATCTTGATCTTGGACTTCTCGCCTCCAGAACCGTCAGAGAATAAATTTCTGCTGTTTTTTTTTAAAGATTTATTTAATAATTTGAGAGAGAGCTCACAAGCGTTGGGGGGGAGGAGCAAAGCGAGAGAGCGAGAGTCCTAAGCAGACTCCGCACTGAACACGGAGCCCAATACAGGGCTCAATCTCAAGACCCTGAGATCACAACCTGAGCTAAAGCCAAGAGTCGGATGCTTAGCCTATTGTGCCACCCAGGCACCCTAAATTTCTGCTATTTTAAGCCACCTAGTTTGTGGTACTTTGTTATAGCATCCCCAGAAAGCTAACACACTAATAGGAGAAAAAGTACTTCATTGTTCTATGCAGGAATTCATTAGTTTGAAAGAATGTGGGGGAAAGCCCAAATCCCAGTGAAAGAATGTTAGTTTAAGGCTAGTACAAACTGTGAGGGATAAAGATGAAAACACTGCTTCTCACAGTGCCCCCAGGAAGTATTGGGACCTCTGATGGTGTTGACACATGGGACCACTCTAAAAGTGTAACTCACAAAGCAGGTGGACACCCTGAGGAGCAGAGTTGCTGATATTCCAACAGACAACATGGGCTTAGACAATAAACATCTTGGTTGCATCCCTGTGGTAGGATTTAATGTGTTTCTCTATCCCCTGTACTTGAGGTGTGATATAGATAACAATAGACCATAGCACCCCAGAAGACAGCTTCAGAGGCCAAAGATGACAATGGAATATGGAAAATGGTGTGGCGTTTCTTCAAAAAATTAAGAATAGAACTATCATATGACCCAACACTCCCACTTCCGGTTACTTGTCCAAAAGAATTGAAAACAGGATCTCAAAAAGATACTTGCACTCCCAGGTTCATTACAGCATTATTCATAATAGCCAAGATGAGGAAACAATCTAAATGTCCATCAGTTGATGAATGGATAAAGAAATGTGATACATACATTTAATAGAATATTATCCAGCCCTACAAAAGGAGGAAATTCTGTCATATAACATGGGTGAACAAAGAGGACATTATACTAAGAGATAAACCATTATAGCAGGACAAATACTGCATGATTTCACTTAAATAAAGTATCTAAAATAGTCACATTCATAGAAGCAGAAAGAATGGGGCTGCCAGTGGGGGAAACAGGGAGGTGCTGTTCAATGGCTATTGAGTTTCAGCAGTGCAAGATGAAAAAGCTCTAGAGATCTGCTGTTACAATGTGCATATGGTTAATAATACTGTACTATACACTTAAAAATTTGTTAAGAGGGTAGATCTCGTGTGTCTTTTTACCACAATAAAAAATAATTTAGGGGCACCTGGCTGGCTCAGTCAGTAGAGCATGTGACTCTTATCTCAGAGTCGTGAGTTCAAGCCCCACAGTGGGCACGGAGCCTACTTAAAAAATAAAAATAAATAGATAAATTAATTAATTAATTAATAATTTATTATAATGGCAAACATTCAAAACTATGACAACAAACTGTTGACAAGGCTATGGGGAAATAAATACCCTCATACATTGCTGATAGGAATGCAAAATTAAACAACCTTTATGGAGCTTGGCGTTATTTGACAATATTACACCTGAATGTCCTCCAGAAATCCTTTGACCTGGCAATTCTAATTCTAAGAATCTGTCCCACAGATACACTGGCAAAGATATAATAAGACAAATGCACAAAACTATTCTGTGCAAGGACACCTGGTGGCTCAGTAGTTAACCATCTGCCTTTGGCTCAGGTCATGATCCCAGGGTCCTGGGATCCAGTCCAGCATCTGGCTCCCTGCTCTGCGGGAAGCCTGCTTCTCCCTCTCCCACTCCCCCCTGCTTGTGTTTCCTCTCTCGCAATCTGTCAAATAAATGAATAAAATCTTTAAAAAAAAACTATTCTGTGTAAGGCTATTTGTAATACTAATATCAAAAACATAATAGAGTACCATGTAGCATTAAAAAGGAGTGAGAGATATCTCCATTGTTATGGACTGAATATGGACTGAATATTTGTGCCCCCCAGAACTCATAGTTGCGACACTAAACCTCAGTATGGTATCTCTTTTGGGAGATAATTAGGTTTAGATAAGGTCATGAGGGTGGGACCCCATGATGGGATTTACCATCCTTATAAAAAGAGGATATCTAAAGATACATACTAAAACATTTATGGAAGCAATAATAGAATATCATGGGTTTTCTTCAAAAAATACAGAGGGGAAGGAATAAGTAAGGGTACAGATGATACAAGGTTAGCCATGGGTGATCATTGAAATTGAGTTCATTATACTAATCTACTTATCTTTGTACATAATAAGATTACCTAGCACAGTCTTCCAAAGAATAAGCAAATTCATGTATCTTGGTTCCCCTGATGCTTTGGCAGAGGAAAAAAACCATTTTCTTCTACCCTTTCAAATTCAGTGGCTGGGGTTTGTAAACCAAACTGACAAAGACAGATTACTAGAAGAAATAGGTTTATTATATATGCTTATGGGGACCCTCACAGAAATGAAATGAAAATCCCAAAGAGGTGATCAGACCCAGAGGCTTATATAGTATTTAATTTAATTTATTTTTTATTTTTTTATTTTATGCTTATGTTAATCACCATACATTACATCATTAATTTTTGATGTAGTGTTCCATGATTCATTGTTTGCATATAACACCCAGTGCTCCATGCAGAACCTGCCCTCTTTAATACCCATCACCAGGCTAACCCATCCCCCCACCCCCTCCCCTCTAGAACCCTCAGTTTGTTTCTCAGAGTCCATAGTCTCTCATGGTTCGTCTCGCCCTCCGATTTCCCCCCCTTCATTTTTCCCTTCCTGCTATCTTCTTCTTTTTTTTTTTTTAACATATAATGTATTATTTGTTTCAGAGGTACAGGTCTGTGATTCAATAGTCTTACACAATTCACAGAGCTCACCATAGCACATACCCTCCCCAATGTCTATCACCCAGCCACCCCATCCCTCTCAACCCCCACCACTCCAGCAACCCTCAGTTTGTTTCCTGAGATTAAGAATTCCTCATATCAGTGAGATCATATGATACATGTCTTTCTCTGATTGACTTATTTCACTCAGCATAATACCCTCCAGTTCCATCCATGTCGTTGCAAATGGCAAGATTTCATTCCTTTTGATGGCTGCATAATATTCCATTGTATATATATACCACTTCTTCTTTATCCATTCATCTGTCGATGGACATCTTGGCACATTCCACAGTTTGGCTATTGTGGACATCGCTGCTATAAACATCGGGCTGCACGTACCCCTTTGGATCCCTACATTTGTATCTTTGGGGTAAATACCCAGTAGTGCAATTGCTGGGTCGTATGGTAGCTCTATTTTCAACTTTTTGAGGAAGCTCCATACTGTTTTCCAGAGTGGCTGCACCAGCTTGCATTCCCACTAACAGTGTAGGAGGGTTCCCCTTTCTCTGCATCCCCGCCAACATCTGTCGCTTCCTGACTTGTTAATATTAGCCATTTTAACAAAGGGTAATAAATTTTTACAGAAGGTAGAGTGTATTATGCTAAGCGAAATAAGTCAGTCAGAGAAAGACAAATACCATATGATTTCACTCCTATGTGGAATTGAACAAACAAAACAGATGAACATAGGAGAAGGGGGAAAAAACGAGGGAGACAAACTGTAAATGACTAACTATAGAGAACAAACTGCGGGTTGCTGGAGGGGAAGTGGGCAGGGGGATGGGCTATATGGGTGATGGGTATTAAGGAGGGCATTTGTGATGAGCACTGGGTGTTATATGTAAGTGATGAATTACTAAATTCTACTCCTGAAACCAGTATTACACTGTATGTTAACTAACTAGAATTCAACTAAGAACTTGAAACAAACAAAAAAATTTGCACAGAAGTTATAAGACAAAGGAAAAGGGTTTGAGGCTTTTAGGGGCAGTACATTAGGGAAGGTAAATATATGGGAGAAACTAATGGAATATAAAGATTAGTTAGTAAGGTTTGTTTATGCAGATGCAACTCAATCCTATCTCCATCTTCTGTGATAAAGACTGCTCTTCTCTTCCTGGAAAAAGAGAAAATACCTTCACAGGGGAAATGCATGTCCTGCTTTTAGGCAGACAAGGAGAGAGAGGTGTGTCTGCATTTTCTCAATTGCTTTCACTTCAAAATAGTCCTTATGTCAAAATGGCATATTTTCAGGTCACATATTCTGATTCCCTTCAATGTCTTCCTCACTATAAGAGCCACCTGGTTTAAAAAAATTGATGGGTATTAAGGAGGGCACGTACTGCATGGAGCACTGGGTGTTATACGAAAACAATGAATCTTGAACCACCACATCAAAAACTAATGATGTATTGTATAGTGACTAACATAACATAATAAAAAAAAATTAGAAATTTCTTTCTTTCCCTCTCACTTAGTCCTGGGCTGGATTGACAGAACCGTGACCATTAAGGATCCAGAGTCCTTCCACCTTTTCACTCTGCTATCTTCAACACATGGTTTTCCACCTCATCATTCCTGCTTGCTCCTTGAGTCCAGCCATGATAGCCACATTCCAGCCAACAGAGAAGAGGAAAGGATGAACAGCATACCTCTCTCTTGTCATGATAGTAACTAGCCAAATGATTTTCTGTATTAGGTGTAAAGTTCTAAAAATTCATCACGCATTTCAATAGAGCCCAGAGTCCTGGTACAAAGAATTCCTCTTACAAAGTGGGAGGCTCCTCATATTTCCACCTTATGGCTACTATTTTCTGGTAGCAATAAAATAAAATATCACACTTTTTTTTTTCCCAACTGTCTGCCAGTACGCAAACAGAAATACACCATGGTATTCAAATAAAGTGACTTCTGGTATGGAAAATGGCAAGCCTTATGCCATAAAACTTCAAAACCAATATAATACTGGCATAAGAACCCCGAAGGAGCCCTTACATCATTAAAAATGGAGTGGAAATATGAAAATCGAATTTTCAAAGACCAAAGATATATGATATTTTGCATAAATGTCAGTAAGATATTTCAGTGGTACCAGCTTGGGACTGAAATAAAAGAGGGCTGATGTTTATATGTATACTCATGTATACTTTTTCTTGAATTCTCATCATCCCTAATTTTCTGGATCCTGGGAAAGGCTTACTCAACCCTGAGGCTCTTTTTGTAATAGACCTTTCCAGAGGTCTCTGCTTCGATGGCACTCAATAAATCTTTAAAACAGTAAATTTGAAAGAAACATTTTTTAGATGCCCCAGGATGATATCCTATCTCACAAGCATTACGATTAGTACTCAAGGAAAAGAATTTCTCACAATAGTCTGGAGATCTCTAAGAGCTCACTCCCTAGTGAGTAAAACTAAAACTTTTTAAACAGGCTGATGATTAGATTATTATGGATAATCTGGTCCCTGATCCAGTAGTGATTCTCAACATCAACAACTTGATGATGGGTAGGCTACAATGAATTATAAAGAAAGAAGTAAAAGACATTCCAATCCTGTCTGGTGATGCATACCTCATTATTTGAGGCAAAAATGAGATATCCAGCTGTTAAAAGCTTTTATCTGAATTTCAGATGAGTAATAAAATGTATGCTTATAAAGAATGGAATATTATACTTACTTGTGGAGAATATATCCTGTTTTACTTTTTAGAGAGACATGAAATAAAATCATTTTCTTTCCTTAATAATTTGAATGTGTAGGTTGTAAGATGTGACTAAGCCACACTTACTTTACTATTGTGGGGACTCATTAAGACCCCAAAACTTGGTATAAAGATTATTTTAAAGTGAAAATATTTGAGTTACAGAAGATGCAGAAAGAAATCTTATCTGAACTTCCCATATCTAGCTAAAGCAGAGCCTCCAAAAAATACAACTCTCATGAATCTTCCTTTGAGGGAGTTCCTGCAAATTCAGCAATGACTCCCCATTTCTGTGAGCATCAAAAAGCCTAACAGAACCTTCTCTACTTTGCCACCAAAGCCTTCAATGCCCTCTTGTTACGTTGGTATATAAACCTTTATTATGGCTATTCAGTGAGTTACTCATTACTAAGAAACTATCAAATGCGTGTGTACCTGAACTTTGTCTTTTATTAATCTCCTTATTATCACCATCCCCAGCCATTCAAATCTAAGATGGTAGAAGAAAAGATTTCCTCCCAACACCAACCAAGGCTCTGAGGTTATTCTACTTACAAAGACACATGCTGACAAAAAAAATGGGGACAAAAAAATGTAGACTTGAAAGTATAAAATGGATTTGTTCATGCTTACAGAGTAAGTTACATATCTGGCTAACAGCTTTGACCTGATGTGGAAAATTTTTTCCATTTTCTCCTGTGCTCCTTACCTCCCCTGCAGTGACTTGATGGGCTGGTGATCAAGGCAACTGCTGTATAATAGTCACAGAGCTTCATCTCATCGTAAGCATTTTAGGGGAAGGAGAGGAACGTGTCCACTGGAAAAAAAAAAGCCAACTTCAAAACAGGTTAGTAAATGCTTTATCTGTTGTCTTACTGAGGACTATAGCCTGAGAGATAGTAGTTCAGATTGCTCTGAAAGAACTGCTCTAAAGCTCGTCAGTATGCAGGGGATTATATACAAAAGGGGAAGGGGTACCCGCGTGCTAGCAAGCAGCTCTCCAAGGTATAATTGCATGCCCCAGGTAGAATTTGTTCAGTTATAAGAATCAATGTTTACTGATTTCCACATAGGCATATGAAAGATCCTTAGACCATCTTAATATGTCACGTCTCTATCCTATCTGATTGTTTAAAAATATTGCTTGCATGCTTCCACTTACCTGCTTTTTTCCATTCTTCTTGTTTTTGGTTTCTCCTTGAGGTCACTTGAGACAGTCACAGGAGGCTGCCATCAGTCATCTACTGCAGTTTCAGTGCACAAATTATCACCATGGGGGGGCCCTACCAGCATGGTTGACTCTAAGTCCTGGTGGGTGGCTACTCTCCCCAGGAGCAGCCTTGGCAGCATTCAGAGCAGTGGACTAGAGTTGTGGTGTCGCCCTTCATTCAGCCTCCCTACTACTACCTTCTGCTTAAATTTCCACTCTGTCCTAAACCGTTACCCCATGCCCTCTGCTTTTCCCTCACAGGTAGAAATGCATTACTATAGGGGCAGAGACTCATATTAGGGGAAACCAACCAACCATGAAAGCTTGAGCATAGGCAATGCAGTGTAAGGTCCTTGGAGAAATTTTAAGGAAAAAGGAAACAGAACTTGGTGTGAGAACTGGGCTGGGAAGAGAGGAGGATGTGTCCTACATTAATGAGTTCAGTTTGGGATTTTAAAGAATTTTCTTTAAGTTTGCCCCAGAACACTCTCCTTTGCCTGGGAAAACACTTCAGTGGAGTTTGACAGACAAGCCCCACGGTATGATTGGAGGGGCAGAGGAGTGATACAGGAAGAGCTAAATGGTCTAGTCTACATCATAAAGAATCTGGAGTTTCTGAGAAAACCTTCAGAGAAAACCTAGGATCTTACAGCCCAGGAGGCTGGAACCCTCCTGGAGAAAGGGGGCTGGGGAGACAAGAGTCAAGTAACTGAAGAATGAGGAGTTTGAGTAACATTGACTGTAATTCCCCTCATTACCTCCACCACCCATCATCCAGAAAAGACCTGTGGTGAGAGGCTGCTCTACCCATCTGCCCTGCATCCATCATAGTTTGTGAACAGTGACAACAGCACCCAAACCGGCTGCGTTCCACATTCATGGGGAAGAAGTCTGGACACAGGACGGAAGACGGGTGAGGTGGAGAGTTTAGGAGAGGCGCAGGGAACAAAGGGCAATGACCAGGAGACTTCCCGCAAGTGTGGAGATGGAGCTCCATCCAATCTCATGTCACATTAATGTACAGTGGGCCCACATAGACCAGGCCAGCTGGAGTCATTTGAGAGGCTTGATGTGGGAAACAAAGGCAGAAGAAAAATTATTAAATTTCCTTACTACCTACAGCCCATTGACAAGTCCTTGAAACCGGCAGAGGGACCTTCCTCTAGGGACTCAGCTCCCTTCATGTTAATACTTTGCTAAGGGCAAAAGGCAATCTTAGCCCAACCCCCAGGATGCTGTAAGTCTACTTTCACATATAAAAATTCCTTTGGAAACTTCCTTTATCTCTGCTTCCCAAGATACATTGGCAAACATCCCCCAAGCATATGACCCACTGATATACATCTGAAGTGTCTCATGACTGAGTTTTTACTTAACAGTAATAAATGACCTTTCCTAACAATAGCTAGCCCCCTCAGGATTCTGGAAACCTTGTTTCCAAAATATCTGGCAGGCTTACATTATCCCTAACCCCTCCCAACTTGAAAGTCTATAATGGGCCACTCCTCATGATCCTGGTGCAGCTCTTTCTGCCCATGGGTCCTGTCCCTGTGCTTTAATAAAACCACCTTTTGGCACCAAAGACGTCTCAAGAATTCTTTCTTGGCTGTTGGCTTCGAACCCTAACGTCTTTCCTACATCAAGCCTGACACTTGATTACACTAAATTGAAGTTCCTCTTCCAACCAGCTCCAAATACTGAACAGATTCCTTGAAGTAAATGGCTCCTCCATTCTCACTGGTGCCCCAGGGACTCTTTCCAGGCTTCTCATCAGCTCCTCTGTTCTCTATGGTCCCAGGCCCTTGGCTGTGTTAACAAATGATTCAAGAAGATAATTTTGGTGATACAAGCAAACTTTATTTAACACTTCATGAAGTGGACAGTCTCTTTTTGGAGAATTCCAAAATGGGGCAAAGGCAATAAGTTTTTAAAGGATAAGGAATTATTGAAAAACAAAATTGACCAAATCAGTTTGAAGTTCTAATTGGCTTTGTTAGGCAGGAAGCTAGGCAGGAACAACAGAAAGATGGATCTTAGACATCCTGATGGAGAGGCCCAACAGAGGACCACCCGGGGACAACCCCATGCCACCCATCTAGCAGGTGGTTTGGTTTGTGGTTACAACAGAGGAAGAGTGAAGTTTATTGTGCTTGTTGTGCTCCTGCCGAAAGCAGCCCCTTGTCCTTCTTTAACCTATGTCTCTAGAATAGAAATAATATTGCAGTTTCCTACCCCGAGCCACATTTTGAAAACGTCTTGGGAAAGGAGTGCATCGTAGGCTAATTATTGTATAAATCTAGGCTTGTCATTCAAATGTTGCCACCTTAGGACCCATGCAAAAGAAAAAATTGATATAAACCCAACCCGAGAGTTTCCAGGACCTTTGTCTCTCGTGATTGGCCCACTCCTCCCTCAAAGCGTACTTTAATAACACTTTGCTCACTTTACTTTCATTTTCCAATTTCTTTTTTATTGTATCTATATAAATGATGGATGTTAGCTAAAACTTATTGTAATTCTTTACCGTGGCAGCGAAAAGAACCGAGGTTTCTTTCCCTTTCCATCTAATAATAAAAATGACTTGGTATCACCTTTATTAAACGACTCATGAAAGGGGCGGCACCCCAGCTAGCAAGTAGAGGGACACTCTGAGGCATTCTACAAAATGGAAGGTTTTTATAGTTATTATAAAACTATAAAACTTATAATAACTATAAGAAAGTTATTAGCAAAGAAAAGGAGTGTTCCAGAAGCGGCTGTTTGCTAGGGGGAAGAGCAGGATATCTCCTCACACAGCTTACCTCATCTTTCTTCAGTGGATGGAGAGGACCAAGTAACAGATTCATTGGTGCTGATGGATAGAAACATTTCCTGACTGACTGGTTAAGGGCAGGTTTCTGGGGGATGTTGAAACTGCACTTAGGTTAGGTATTAAACCTCAGTTTGGAAACTCAATCTAAGTGATGCCATTTGGGGCTTGTGGCTTTCTTTTTAACAGAATAAAGAACAAGGAAGAGACAAAGAAAATATCTGATTGGCTGGGGCCACATTGTCAACCTTGTTTAAGGTGAGAAGGCTCAGAGCTGTCTTGGCATTGGGGAATGGCTGACTAAATAGACTACATTTCTAATCAAGGGGAGCATTTTCAGGGACATGGAAATTATCTAAATTTTAGTTTGTTGACGTAGCACCCCAAGCAGAAGTAGCTCCAACTAGGCCTTTCAACAAATTTATTTCAACAGCTTTCAAAATCAGTTTTGCCCTCAGCTTTCATTTGGACTTTTCATTACGTTACCTTATTGATTTTATGAATCTTTATAGCTCTTACAGTTTACAAGTCTTTGCCAGGTATATACTCTGCAAATATCTACATCAAGTCTGTGTCTTGCCTTTCACTCTTGTATTGGAATCTTCTGAGAGACTGCAGCTCATACTTTTAATATAGCCCAACTTATCAATGTATCACTTTTTTCCTTTATGGTTAGTGCTTTTTTTATGAAGTCTTTGCCAACCTCAATGTCAGGAAGATATTCTCACATGCTTTCTTCTAGAAGCTTTGTTAGGAAACAAAAAACACTAACTCAGGGAGATATCTGCACCGCCATGTTTATAATAGCATTATTTACAATAGCCAAGATGCGCAAATAACCAAAGTGTGCATTGATGGATAAATGGACAGAGTAGTTTGTGATATAGGTAATATATATATTATAAATATTATTCATATTATTCAGCCATAAAAAATGAGGAAATCCAACCATTTGTGATAACATGGATGGGTTTTGAGAGCACTATGCTAAGTGAAATAAGTCAGGAAAAGACAAATACCATATGACCTTACCTAGATGTGGAATATTAAAACAACAAAACAAACAGAAAAAGAGGTCAGACTTGGTTACCAGTGGCAGGAGATAAGGGGAAGTAGAATCCCAGAGGAAGGTGGTCAAAAGCTACAAACTTCCAGTTACAAATAAATAGTAGGGGTACAACATGATGACTATAGCAAACACTGCTATGTGAGGTATAAGAGAGTAAATCCTGAGTTCTCATTACAAGGAGAAATTTTTTTTCCAGTTTCTTTTTATTGTATTATGTAAATGATGGATGTTAACTAAGCTTATTATGGTAGTTGTTTCACAATATACATAAGCCAAACCTTTATGCTATACACCTGAAATTCATAGTGATGTATGTCAATTATATCTCAATATAAACCAGGGGGGCAAAAGCTTTGTTACTTTAAATTTTTACATTTAGATCTATAATCTTTCCTGAATTGATTTTTGCACAGAACATGAATAGGGGTTCTAGACATATTTATTTTGTTTACAGATATCCATTTGACACAACATTTATTAAAAAGGCCATCTAAATCCCATTATACCATCTTTATAATAAATCAAAGGTAGTCTGTTTCTGGACTTTCTATTCTGTTCAATTGGTCCATTTGTCTATCCTTGTACCAATACCACATCTTAATTGCTATTACTCTAAGTCTTGGTGTCTAGTAGCAATATCCACCAACTTTGTTCTTCTTAAAGAACACCTTTGTTCTACTTGGTCCATTTGTTCTCATATATTTTTTAGAATTAGCTTAACTATTTCTCTACCATAAACCTGGTGGGATTTTGATTGGGGTGAAGTTAAATCTATTTATCAATTTAGGGAGAACTCAAATTATTACAATATTGAGTCTTCCAATCCATAACATGGTACAATCACCCCCTCCACCATTTGTTCACAGCCACTTTAATTTCCCTCAGTAATATTTTGTAGTTTTTGATGTACAGTTCTTACACATTTTTTGTTAGATTTATTACAAGGGTTTTTTTCCCCATTTTTTTTGAAGTTGTGAGCCATCATCTTTTAAAATTCATTTTTTTGTTTTGTTGCTACCATAAAAAAATACAATTGATTTTTGTTGGCCTAATTTCAAGATCTTGTTAAATTTATTTATGAATTCTAATAGTTTTTCTTTGGAGTCTTTTGCATATTATAAGTACAACATCTTGTTGAGTGAAGATTTCTTTCACCCTTTCCTGTTAATGTGGAAAATTATGTTGATTGATATTCAAGTGGTGAACTAACCTTGCATTCCTGAAATCAACCCCAATTGTTTATGGTATATTTGTCTTTTCTATTTGCTAAAATTTTTTAGAATTTTTTTGTAGAAATTGGCCTGTAATTTTCTTTTCTTGTATGTTTTGGAATTAGGATCATACTGACCTTAAGAAAGAGTTGGGAAGTATTCTCTCTTTCTCTATTCTTTGAAAGGGTTTGTAAAAGAGTGCTGCTATTTCTTTATTAGATGATTAGAATTCATCAGTGAAACCACTGAGTTTCAATGTGATAGATTCAGATTTTAGAATAGATATATGAATTTTTAATTTCTTCTTGTATCCAATTTGGTAAACTATGCTTTCCTAGGGATTTTTAAATTTCACCAAAATTTTTAATAACATATAATTATTCACTATGTTCCTTATCATCTTTTCAATATCTGCAGAATTTCAGGGATGTCCCATTTTTTTCTCTTCATATTGGCAATTCATGAGAGCGTGCAAAAGGCTCTACCAAATATATCATTATTTTCAAATAATACTTTTTATTTTGCTTATTTTCTCTATCAATCATTTGTTTTCTGTTTTATAAATCTCTGCTCTTTTATTTCAGCATTTTAATTCTGCATATATTTTAATCTTTATAGGATAATAAATTATTGCTTTATATGTCCAATATTTAATAGCATTTACCCTCATATTATCCTTTTCCATTTTCTTTAATTACTGTCCTGTGTTTCCATGCTTCTATATGAGACTATTTTTCTTCTTTCTGCAGAATTCCCTTTAGTATTTCTTTTAGTGCACATCTGCTAGTGATAAATGTTTTCAGTTTTGTTTGAAAATATACTCAATTTGCCTTCATTTTTGAAGAATATTTTTGTTTGGTGAGGTTCTAGATGAGCAATTATTTTCTTTCAGCACTTTTAATTTTTTTTTCTTTTAGGGAGAGAGAGAGAGATTATGAGCAGGGCAAAGGGTGCAAGGGAGAAGAAGAGAAAGAATCTTAAGCAGGCTCCATGCCCAGCACAGAGCCCGATGCCTAAATCAAGAGTTGGATACTCAACTGACTGAGCCACCCAGGTGCCCTGATTTCTTTCAGTACTTTTAAATGTCATCCCACAAGTCTTCCAACTTCTATCATTTCAACTGAGAAATCAGCTATCAGTCTTTTTGTTGCTCTTGCCATTATAATGCTTTTTTTTCCATCTAGTTGCTTTAAAGATTTTCATTTGGTCTTTGGTTTTAGCAGTTTGACTGTAACACGGTTAGGTGTATTTTAATTAATATTCTGCCTTGTGTTTGTAAACTTGCATCTGAGGTTTCTTTATCTTTCATTAATTTCAGATAATTTGCAGCCATTGTTTATTAAAACATTCTTTCTGACCCATTCTTGTACTTTTCTTTTTTGAATACTTCAAGTTCAAGAATACATAATACTCTTTTCTGTATTACCCATCCTTTGTTATTCACTATGCTTCCATCTGCATATTTTGTTGACCTTTCTTCTAGTTCACTAAACTTTTGATCTTGTGTAGCTTATCTGCTTTAAACCTGTTTATTGAGTTCTTAATTGCAGATATTGTATGTTTTTGTTCTGGTATTTCTATTTGCTTTCTTTTTTATGAATTCAAATTTTCTTGTCAAATTCTCCATTTTTTCTTCAGTATCTTGACATATTAACCATAGCTATCTTACATTCCCTTTCCAATAATTCCAGTATCTGAGTTTCCTTGGGATTGTTTTTATTGTCCTTTTTTCCTCTTGTTTTTAATCATACGGTGTGCCATACCTAGTTATTTTTTATCAAATGTTGGGCATTGTGTATGAAAAATTTTTAAAGGTTTGAAAATATGTTATATTTCTTCAAAGAATATTTAGTCTTTCCTTTGCTGGCAGATAAAATGGGCAATTAATATTCTGTTCTAACTAGGCTCAATCTACTTCTAGTTCAACTGGTGCTATTTGGTCATAGCTTCCAGGTGTTCCAGCTGAGAACCTGTGGGGGCCTGAACTCTAATACTTCTCTTCTTAGCATTGAGATATTGCCAAACCATTTGCTCTACTTTCAGATATTTTTATTTGGCCTCTAGCCTCCATCCCAGCACAACTTCAAAATTTAGCAAATGCCTTCAGTAAAATCCAATAGACGATGAAGATTAGTTGCCTACCTCTCTTTTCTCATAAAAATCTAGCTTCTAAGTCTCTAATTCTGTTTCTTCAGTATAGACTGTGAAAAGTTCTATTGATTTTTCTGCTCTTACTAGCAATCATTTCCTTAATTTTTTTTTTTTTTTAAGATTTTATGTATTTGACAGAAAGCACAAGCAGGTGGAGTAGCAGGCAGAGGGAGAGGGAAAAGCAGGCCTCTGGCTGAGCAGGGAGCCCAACGCAGGGCTATATCCCAGGACCCTGGGATCATGACCCGAGCCGAAGGCAGATGCTTAACCAACTGAGTCACCCAGGTGCCCCTTCCTTAATCCTTTTGCCTGAATTCTTGACCTGTTGCTCTATACCCAGAGTCAACAAATACCCTGAAGAAAAAAGTGTACTGTCAGCTCAATTCTCTACACAGTTCTTCCTTCCCCAGATTTTGTCCTTTTAATTCCTATTTTCCTCAGCAGCATTTTCATGCTTTCAAATGTATTTCTAAACTACATATTTAATTGATTTTTCTAACTATTCTTAGAGGAAGTATTGTTTGATCTAATCTATTCTGTCATCCTGGAAGCTGGTTATCTTTTTTAAACACAAGTTTTATTATATTCTCCTCAGCTTGAGTTCCTTATTGCCTATAGCATAAAATCCAAACTTCTTACCAGGTTGGACAAGTTTCTTTTCACCATCTGGTGCTAGTGTATCATTCTAGCCTCATATCCTGGTGTTCCCTTTTATTCACCCTATAACTCAGTCAAATTGAGCTATTCATCAATCATCACATACATGATGCTCTTCCATCTTTTTAAACCTTTTCATGTGCTATATCTCTTGCTATAAATTTAGTTTCCCTTCATAACTCTTCCCAAGTTACTACTGATAATTAAGGCTCATCTTAAATGCCACTTCCTCTGTGAAGCCTTTGTCAGTGCTCCAAGACAAAGTTAGATGTTCCTTCCTTTATATATTCATGTTGATGCTCCCATTTAAATACTCTTTTTAAAAACAATATCTGTTAATGTATCTATCTTTTCTTTTTTTCTTTTTTTTTAAAGATTTATTTATTTATTTATTTGAGAGAGAGAATGAGATAGAGAGAGCATGAGAGGGGGAAGGGTCAGAGGGAGAAGCAGACTCCCTGCCGAGCAGGGAGCCCGATGTGGGACTCGATCCAGGGACTCCAGGATCATGACCTGAGCCGAAGGCAGTCGCTTAAACAACTGAGCCACCCAGGCGCCCATGTATCTATCTTTTCTATCTTATCCAACACACTTAAGAAACTTGAAGGCAAGTGTGTGATATTATGATTGCTTGAATCTTCAATGACCAGAGTAGTGGTTGGCATTATAATAAACTCAGGTTTAGGAGACTTTGTTTAATATTTTTTCATCAAAAGCCCTTGATCTGTTTAATATCTATCATCCTAACCATTCTATTTACCCTCTTGCCTGTCACAGCTATACTTTCGCCACAATGGCCTACAACTCCATATTAATTACCTTAATTTCTCCATCATCCAATATTTCCTCTTCTACCAAAATCTGGAATGCTTTCACTAATTTACAGAAATAACACTCTTGAAACCCCCAATAATTTTCCCTCTTATTACATATCTTGTTTTAAAATAATTTGTGTGAGAGATATACAAATGGCTAACAGGTACCCAAAAAGTTGTCCAACATCACTAATCATTGGAGAAACGCAAATCAAAATCACAATGAGATATCACTTCTCACCTGTAAGAATGACTATTATCAAAGAGAGAAAAATATAACAAGTGTTGACAAGGAAGGGAACACTTAGACACAGTTGGTGGGAATGTAAATTGATGCAGCCAATATGGAAAACAGTATGAAGTTTCCTCAAAAAAATTAAAAATATAACTACCATATTATCCAGCTATTCTATTTCTGGGTATTTATCCAAAGGAAAATGAAATCACTAACTCAAAAAGTTATCTGTACCCCTCTCTTCATTGCAGCATCATTTACAATAGTCAAGACATATAAACAGTGTCTGTTGGTGGATGAATGGATAAAGAAGTTGTGTGTATGTGTGTGTGTATGTATATTTCAAGCATATGGAAATTCTGCCATTTGTAAGAACATGGATGGACCTTGAAGGTGTTATGCTAAGTGAGATAAGTCAAACAATTAAGGACAAATACTGTATGATCTCACTTAAATGGAAAATTTTTTAAAAAATCAAACTCATAGATATAGAGAACAGATTGATGGTTGCTAGAAGCAAGTGGGCAAAATGAGTGAAGGTGGTCAAAAGGAACACACATGGGGGTGTAATGTACAACATGGTGACTATAGTTAACAATACTGTATTATATATTTTAAAGCTGCCAAGAGAGTAAATTTTAAAAGTTCTCATTACAAGAAAAAATTTGTAACTATGTGTAGTGACAGATGTTAGCTAAACATTGTGGTAATCATCTCATTATATATATATATCAAATCATTATGTGATATATGTCAATGTGATATGTCAATTATATCTCAATTAAAATCAATTAATTAAAAAATCATTTGTATATAATTTGTTTCTCTGATAGACTGTTAAAAACTGCTAGTTGAAATTTTGTAGATATTTATATCAGAAGGTCTTACACTTAGTAAGACAACAAATAAAGGCCATCCTTAAAGGTCTTACTTCAGTACCGTCCTTCTATGGCTCCTTTGTATGAGCTAAGACTGCTGATCTTCATATTCTTTAAATCTCTTCCCTCTACTTGTGACAATACACCATTCTGGCACTCTTTTACCTCCACTTCCTTTACATTAAATTGTGTGGGAATGAAAGAGAATTCAAAGGGTAAATGGTCAAAATATACCTGGATGTGATCTGCTGAATAATGAGCAATGCCACTACAATTTTGACCATGAGACAGCAATGGGGATTGCATCATAGCCTAAACACAAAGATTTGCAACTAGCTTACTTGTGGTCACAGGCAATTCTTCCCTTCCTGATGTGCACAGGCATGAGTAGGGGCTGAGGATAAGAGTACCTCAAGTTACTGAGCAAGGATCCCTGGTGTCTACTTTGGAACCCAAGTTATCAAGAAATGGGGCTAGAGAAGAAAAAAAAAAAGAATGAGGGGAAGCTTCATTAGGTTATAAGCTAAAAGGTTGTTTGTTCACAAATCTGAACTGTACATTGGTCGCAATGATTTCGCATGTGTCTGGAAGGAATAGGAGGAACTGCTCAATCTCATAGTGGCCAGGCATAAAATTGCCAACTGGAGCTCCTAGTCCTATCCAATTTTTATTCCCACACCAGGATGGGTACTAGGAAAGACTTTGCCACCATGTAAACTTCTCTAGTTCCCCTTTTTTCTCCTATTCCAGCTCTGGTCATCCTCCCAAGTTCTCTATTTTTATCCCTCTCCTCACAGTTTCATTTGCCTACCCCCTTTCCGTGATCTCTCTGCAGACATCTCTGCAGGCTTCTAAGAATCTTTGAGTCTAGGAGATCTCCAAATGTATATCTCTAACCTCATCCTTTGCACAAAAGCCACATATTTGTAACTTTCTACTAGATAGTACCACTTTCACGTCTTTTCATCTCACAATCAAACTCATCATCTTCCTCCTTAAACTTTTCCTGACTTCCCTATTTCTTGTATTTAACCAGACTGAGCTTTTGTTTTATCACCGCAAAATGAATACAATATTTTCCATATAGAGTTGTGAGGACAAGAAACAGACTGTGTGAAACGCCACCCTTGCTGGCATATAGTTAGGGCTCAATAAATGGTTCTTATTCATAAAAGTAGTACATTTATTCTCCTTGTACCTGATCTTTTAAGTTCATTGTAACTCCTGATTCTCTGCATCCTCATTTCCTACCTTCAGTTATACTAAGCTCTATCATATCAAATTTTAAAATATCTGGCCTCATTCTCTGCTTTAGACCCTTTTTTCTCCCACATTTTATTATGAAAAATTTTAAACTTATAGCAAAGTTGAAAGAATTTTATAGCAAACATCCTTATGTCTACCTTCTATCTTCTACTGTGAACATGTTACTATACCTGCTTTATTACATATCTCTCCATCCATCAATTTATATTAATTTTTGATACATGTCCAAATAAGTTACAGATATCAGTACACTTCCCTCTAAGTACTTCAAGTATGCATGTCATTAACCAGAGTTTTATATTTGTTGACAGTTTTTCTTCTGAGATAAAACTTACATATGATGTAATGTACAAATCTTATGTGTACATTCACTGATTTTTACAAATGAATATACCTTTTTAACCCAAATCTCTATCAAGATAGAGAATACTACTATCACCCTGAAGAGTTTCCTCATGCCCCTTCCTAATCATCCCCCATTTTTCCTCCCCAAAGCAACCACTGTTTTGATTTTTTTTTGTTTTTTTAGGCCCTTATTAACTCACACCAACCTAGACTATTAAATAGTCTTCTAATTGGTTCCTTGCCTCAACTACAATTACTCTTTACCTATCATAGTTCACTGCTTACCCAGAAGCTAAAATAATCTCCTGAAGCACATTTTGTCATGCCACCCACTCATTTCATAAATTCCCCATTGCCTGTGACGTGCAAGCTGCCAATATAACACCTTCTCCGGGATGGCCCCAGCCTATTTTTCAGCTTCTTCTCCACCATTCCTGAAGTATAAAACTTTTGAAACTCTCTCAAGGCATTATACATTGTCTTAGGTTTAGTTAATTGTGGAAAGTCAGACCAAAAGCATCTTGAAGATGACAGCAATGTCCCAAGTACTTTTTTTTTAATCACACAATATGTGAGAATATTTCCTTGCACATAATCGGCAGTTAATAGATATTGGGATGAACTGATGACAAATTTGAAAAAAGGAATGAATTGAATTGGAAAAAGGAATGTCTTTAACTTTCTGACACTAGCCTGGTATTAATTTAGGTTAGTTATATTTACTACGTCTATCTTGTAAAAATGTGGTGAGGGAGGCATGCAAAAAAGTCCCCACGGAACTCTACAAGATTTAGAGCTGAGGAAAAAGAAACAGTGGGCAAGAAGGGGGAGCCTTTGAAAAATTTTAATTAGGATTCTAGAGTATAATCTCATGCCACTGATGTGGAGATTGAAATTTTGATTTTTCTAAGTTAGGTCCCATATTGTCAACTAAAGGACTAATTTTCTAATTTCAAACGTAGAGCTTAGAACCATGGATCTCACTGTTGGCTATATATTAGAAGTATCAGGAGAGCTTTTAAAAAATCTCCTGATGCCCAGGCTCCACCCTGAGATATTCTAATTCCATTTGTCTGGGGTTCAGCCCAGGCACTGGTATGTTTTTAAAGTTCCCCAGGTGATTTTAGTGTGCAGTCATCACTGCTAGATGAACGGTCTTTACACAGAGAATCAGCCTCAGAGCCAATGATAAATACACAAGCGAATTTACTGCCACCTCCTCTCCCTCCAGAGACTCAGTGGGAAAGAAAAGAGGAAATTCCTAAGCAAAGAGGAGAATTAGGGGTATTAGTTTTTCACCACTCCTGGCAGAGTAGGGCATGTGTGCACCATGAAGAAGAGTAGGTTTTTTCCAAGAGCTACAGGTTTCCAGAAAGCCAGGCCTTTACTCTTAGAACTAGAAAAGTAGGTCAGCAGCTGCCAGGCAGGAATCACATCAATAGTAAGATTCATGCAAGCCCAATTGCTTCAGGTTGCCCCCAGGGAGAAGCCATGAGGCTGGGCAGCTCAATCACATGAGAAGTGACCAGAAGGGTAGGGACTCTATTTTGCTTACAGGCAAAAATAACCATTATGCCTTTAAAAATATGTAACCAGAAGACCTCCATACATTGTATTTCCAATTTAGAGTTGGGGCCTGGCTTTTGGAAGTATTGGGAGCGGAATGTGAATGTGCCCGTCAAGTTTCTATCTAACAACCAAAGGTCATCAGTGCTCCTCAACCCCTTCACTTCATGGCGGTAATGGAAAGTAGTATAATTATCCATACACTGGGTAAACTGGAGGGGATGGATGAGAAGGCATTTGTGTTGGACTTAATGAAAAAATTGGTACATTTTCTTTGTATCATATGACTAAAAGAAAAATAAAATGCTAAGTATGCAAGAAAATATTGAATATTCAATTTATTTAAAATTTCCAAATAAAAATCTCATTAAAGTTTTAATGAGAGAATTGAACTGGTTTCTTCAACACAATTCATTTCTCTTTGAACCCCAGTGGGTTTTATACACCCTTCAGCTATATGATTGGCCCCTGCAAGGCTTGTTTTTCCCTTATGCCACTCTTACACACTCTGCCCTGCTCCTCCCCTATCATAACTTCATTCTGTTTGAAGAATATTTTTCTGTGTGCTCTTATAAAATATGCTTTGTTGCTTTGTATGATGTACTTTTAACTTCTGTAAATGGCATTATATTATATATAAAATGTTATTTCCTTTCTTTGTTTTCAGTAAGCACTCTTTTTTAAGCCCTATCCATATTGTTCTGTATATTTTTAACCCATTGCTTCTAATTGCTGTGCAGTGCTCCATGGAGTGCATATACCCCTTTCACTCACCCACTTTCTCAAAGATGGATATATTGGGTTGCTTTCAACACCCTGTCACCGTGGAAGAGTATTCTGTAATAGAGGGAAATCCCTTTTCTGTCATCATCTAGAATTCAGATAATTCAGTCCCTTTAAGTCATACACTTCTTCAGTCTAGCTTCTCTTCTTTCGAGTTTAAATCTATTATTAAAAATTCAAATGTTAAATCATAATGTAGTGGGTTTCCATTCCACTTAAACCTTTTTATATCAAGTTTTACAAAATAATTATGACTTTTCCTGAAGCATACTCTCTATTATATTTGTCACTGTATTACTTTCAATATTTTTCTTGAAGGACTGAAATTATAACATCACTAAGCGTCATCAGTGAACTCCATTGTACTTTATTTTTTAAAGGTTAAAATTTTGCTTTGATTCCTTAAATTTTATCAGTATATGGAAATATATATTTTCACACAGCCCTTATAATTTTTCTGTCTTTATAAGCCACACTTTAAACTCCTTTTGCATCTGAATGCTTCCCATTCTTTTCCCACCTGTGACAGTCAGGCCTGTTGTAGATGGGAAGTCCATCTGGGAAAGGCAAGAGGTAGCTGGTTTCTTCTCTTCCTTTGCAGTTTGGCTTCTATTCTTCCTCTCTCATCTTGCCAACTCTGGTTTCTGAACCCTCTCTGAAATGAAGGTAGAAGAAAGAAAAGTAAGGACAGGAAAATGATACCTTGCATGCTACTGTCCAAGTTGCATTACTCTCTGGATCTGGCAGATATTTAAAGCTGGGGTTTTCTCAACTACAGTTCCCTTGTTGTGGGACATTAAGATATTACCTCAAGCCCTGAGCCTTTGGTGGTTCACTTCCAGGCTCCTTCTGCTGAGTTCCTTTTGTCCCTCTGGCAATCTTTGGGTATTACATCAGGTTATCTATTTCACTCTTGCACAAGACGCACACCTGGTCTGTGGAGTCCATACATGCATGCTTTGTCCTGACCAAATCTGGGAGTGCAGGCACTTCCCATTGCAGTAGAAATCTTTCTTTGACTTCCTTTCCCTAAGGAGCAGCTCCCATCTCTCACATTGTCCAGACAAGAGGCAGACGCCAGTTCTCTGTGTCTTCCAAGCATCTCTTGTCCCAGTGAAACCCCTTTCTGGGTTTCAGGATAATTTAAACAATATCACCACCCTGGGAATGAGATTTCCACTCAGAGAAAGGGTGAAATTTCAAGACACCAGCAATTCTCTCTCAAAAATACCTCAGATTCTCTTTCAGTCTCCACTCTTAGTCCCTTTGTGCCCTTGGTATAGGGTGAGGGATTGAGAAGTCATTTAACTGGCTTTCTGTTCCCTGTTTTCTGCATGTCTTCTGCATCTGTGTGTCTCATGATCCACTCTGGGATTTAGTGTCCAGAGTCTTCGGGTCTTAGCTGAAAATGGTCTTGTCACATTCCATTGCATGGGTTATGCCACAGCCACTGATGCAGGCTGAAATATTTTGAGGAAAATTATAGAAGCAGCAGGAAAACAAAAACACATGTACTATTTAAGACTTGTTCAGCTAGTCTGTGATTTTGCTGCTAGCATAAACTTCATCTGAGATCTTTCTCATAACAGCAAACTTAATCTCTTTGATACCAACATTAAAAATTGGGTAAATCACAGCTTCTCTTAGTAGTCATGTGTAGCTCTGTTTATTCTAAACTTAACTCATCCTTTTGGGGTCAAATTCTATTTTTTTGCCAATTTTTAGGAAGGAAGGAAGGGGCAGGGTAAGGCTCTCTGGAGCACCAGTCTGGAGCTTTACCATAACTGAGGGCAGTAGAGGCAAATAGCAAAGTAGGGAAACAGGCAAAGACAAGATCCAGGCAAGAACCATGAGGTCCTAAATGTTGGGAAAAAACTTGGTCAGATTATTGGGAAATAACTGCCATATTTGGGAGACCCTGAAGTTGACATATGAAACAAAGCAGAGAATTTGCAACCAAGAGCTTGAAATTAAGAAGGAAGAAGAAGAAGAAGAAGAAGAAGAAGAAGAAGAAGAAGAAGAAGAAGAAGAAGAAGAAGAAGAAGAAGAAGA